>NC_037670.1:146189321-146481083 GCF_003255815.1 Theropithecus gelada | reverse complement strand
GAACGTGAGGGGGGGGTTACACCCCGCCCCCCCCACCCAACGGGGGGAAAAGAAAAAACCCCCCCAAAAAAAAAAAAAAAAAAAAAAAAAAAACAGTAAGTTCCCGAAACAGGTTTTTTTATAGTTAGGCGAAAAAAAATAAAGCAAATAAAAACCAGACAACTTACATATTTCACTGAGAAAAGTAAATTTTAAAATTTTATGATTCATATTTACTGATAATAATACATAATTATTAATATGATGCTTTTTGTATGTACAAATTAGCAAATTTGTGTACTTATAGAACACTTTGCCCCAGCTGGAAAAGATTCACCCAATTAACAAACACAAGAGTTTCCTTTTAAAAATATCAGGCAAGGGTCATCTATTTTTGAAAATGACCACCAGTTTTAATTTTACTTATGAGCTCCTCTCTTTGTTAGAAATTATGTCTTGATATTTCACATCAATATTTAATGTGACTTAAAAGGGAATTACATTAGTGTAAAATGTATGTATAATTATTACCTCAAACAAAATGGATAAAGCTCTTAACTTCCCTTTTCCTTTAACTGCTTCCTCAAAACTTGAAAATCGGTCCGCATCAAAGCAGTAGATTTGCATCTATAAACGTAACAATGATAGTTTTATGATACAGAAAGACTTCATAAAAATCAGCAAAGAGACTTAATAAAACAAGCAATTCAATAAGTTCTATTTGAAAAGTTCTATAAATTGTGTAATTCTACATTCTACGTATTTCCAAAATCTTTTATAAATTACATGTATACAACTACATTTACTATCATTTACCATCCATTGATAAGGAGGGGAATAGAAAGTTAGACATATCTAAAACCAAAATGACCATTTTGAGATTACCAGGGGACTGTGCAGTAAAATTTATTAAAGCAATTACATGAAATAAATAACCATATGTTACTTTAACTGCTTTATTGAATTATTTTAAATATAAGTTTCTCTCTTTCTCAAGCATGCATGCCTTTCCTGAGAGTCCAGAGTTACCATTCTTTGATATTACCATATTGTGATCTATTAATATTGAAGCTCTCAAGGACTCTCAGCTTCTACCTAAAAAAATACCAAAAGAGTTTTAAGTTTCATATTTTGATTCTTCTCTCCAGTTGTGAGGCTATGCCTTGTTAATTTCTGCTCCCGTCCATATACGTATCTCTCTGTAACAGCCTCTATACAATTTGGTGTTTCTCCTGTCTGGGCTTGGAAATTAGGGGTCTCAGGCTGGATAGAAGTAGAATTAAGGTAAGAGCAGGAAGCCTCTGAGAGTGTAGAGCGTAGTTAGTGCTCTGATGGGAGAAATAGAGGTTGTGCAACAGAGGATGGCAGTGGCTCCTGCTTTGGGTGAGTCACCAAAACCTTTTCAGAGACAGGATTTCTAAACTGACCCTACAAGAATGAGCAGGTTTTAGCCAGGTGAAAGGCAGAAGAGAAGGGCATGTGTTCAAGTCAGAAGTACCACATGGGAAAGGCCTATTAGGCAAGACAGTATGACAAGCATGGGAAATTGAAAGAAATACAATTTAAAACTTAATAATTATTAATTTAATAATCCAAGTAAGCAAACTTTTTTCTGATCTCCCATATGGTATTTAGGAGAAGAATTGATAAGGCTTTGTTTGTTTGTTTGTTTGTTTGTTTGTTTGTTTGTTTGTTTTGAGAGGGAGTCTCACTCTGTCACTCAGACTGGAATGCAGTGGCATGACCATGGCTCATGGCAGCGCTGGCCTCGTGGGCTCAAGTGTCATCCCAGCCTCTGCATGGGACGACAGGTGCGTGCCACCGTGTTCAGCTATTTTCTCTTTTTTTTTTTTTTAGAAATGGGGTCTCACTATGTTGCCCAGACTAGTCTCAAACTCCTGGGCTTAAGTGATCCTCCAGCCTCAGCCTCGTAACGTGCTAGGATGACAGGTTTGAGCCACCATGCCTGGTGAATTGAGAAGACTTGATTGTGAGACATAGGAGATAAGAAACAAGGAGCAAGCCAGGGATGATCCTTGGGTTTCCTGCTTACACAATTACATAGAGTGTTTTAAAACAACAAACAAGACTAGGCGTGGTGGCTGACGCCTGTAATCCAAGCCCTTTGGGAGACTGAGGCGGGTGGATCACGAGGTCAGGAATTCAAGACCAGCCTGGCCAACATGGTGAAACTCCGTCTCTACTAAAGATACAAAATATTATCTAGGTGTGGTGGCATGCACCTATAATCCCAGCTACTCGAGAGGCTGAGGCAGGAGAGTAGCTTGAATCCAGGAGGCGGAGGTTGCAGATCACGCCATTGCACTCCAGCCTGGGCAACAGGGCAAGACTCTGTCTCAAAAACAAAAAACAAAAAACAAAAAAACCTCTGAGAGACAATTTGAGAGGCTTTTGCATTGAAATAACTTTATTAGGTTTAGTGCATGGATTCTGTACCATGTATTTTGATTGCTCAGGGCTCTTGTTGATAGAATTTTTCTTGATTTTCATCTTCGTTCTAAACAGGTAATATTGTGAGTAAGCTAAACTCTCAGAAGTGATATGCTGTTTAATGAATTGACTTTGATTACTCTGACAAATCGAATTTGATAAATGTGCTTTTCTTTAAAAATATTGAATAAAGAAAAAAATCCAGATTATAAGTTGTAAATGTGAATGTAGATATCCACCTTTTTTAAAAAGATTTTTAGTCTTTTAAGAGGTAATTCATCTTATCTTATTTTTATTATTAATAAAACTGTTTTGAATTATAAAATGAATAGTTTCATACTAGGTATTTTAGAAAATATGGGAACTTTAAAGGAGAAAATAAGAGGCACCTATAATGCCATCACCCAGAGAAAATCATTATTAACATTTATTTTCTTGAAGTCCATCAATTACTTTTTTTTTTTTTTGAGACAGAGTCTCACTCCATCACCCAGTCTGGAGCGCAGTGGTGTGATCTTGGCTCACTGCAACCTCCGCTTCCTGAGTTCAAGTGATTCCTATGCCTCAGCCTCCTGAGTAGGTGAAATTAAACATGAGTGATACCACGTCCAGCTAATTTTTGTATTTTTAGTAGAAGTGGTGTTTCACCACGTTGACCAAGCTGGTCTGGAACTCCTGACCTCAAGTGATCTGCCCGTCTCGGCCTCCCCAAGTGCTGGGATTATAGGCGTGAGCCACCGTGCTGGGCCCCTCAATTACTTTTATGAGTAATAAGTCAATCCCTCATTTAATTTCCACAATAATGTTATAAGGCAGGTGCAGCTACTACGTCAATTTCACAGGAGAAAAATGGAAGCATTGGTAAGTTAAATAATTTATACATTGTTATGTCGTGTAACCAATAAGCAAATGGTGGAGCCAAGATTCAAACCTAGTCCATTTGACTCAGACTACACTCTCAGTCAATATTTAATTAATTTTCATGTATTAAAAAATTGCAAAAATAATAGCGGTTATACCGTTTAACATGTTTCTTTTTAAAACCATTAATACCTTATGATGAACTTTTTTGTGTAAATATATCATTCAAAAACATGATTTTTGTGAAATCTATAATATCCATCATAATGTATTTAAATAATCATTACCCTTTGTTTCAATATTATATTATAAATAAATTTTTGTAATTTTTTAATTTTTAGACTAAATGGCTTTAAACTTAAAGATTGGGTATTGAGTGTAAATCATTTAAAATTCTTAATAAAAACAAGCAAACTGCTTCCCAGAAAGTCTACCAATTTAGACTTTCTCTAGACATGTAAGAAAACATTTTACTACACAACCATTTTTAAATAATTATTTATTTTGCCAATTTTAAAGCTGAAATTTTTTCTCATTTCAATCAAAATATTTAAATCAAAGGATTCTCCAGTATGTTAATGAAATTTTCTCCCTTTTCCTTCCTTCATTCATTAATTCGTCAGCATTTATTGATTACCTATTTTGTGGCACTTTGGGTTGTTACCACAAAGTGGTAAATCAAAGATAAGTCTTATATTCATTTAGCTTAGTCTAGTATATTAATCAAATAATAAAAATATCACTTTATAAATTATACTATTGGATTTTAAAATCAATCAAATTATATGCTAAATAAAAACATCAATTATTTAGAAAATAAAATAGTAAACAGCGGATCTCCTGACTTACCTCAAGTGGAAATTTTTGTCCTTCTAAACTATGCTCTGATCCATCAGATGACATATTGCATTTTCCCCAGTGAAAAGTTATCTTGCTTGCTTTAAACACCATTTCTGAAACTCCTCCGCTGACACGGTAGTCATTAGTGAGATTAATTTCCACTGAAAAAAGAAATACAATTGCACCTAAGCTTCTGAAAATCAAAATTTTAAATTTCAACTAAATTTCCATCTACTTAAGGTACATTAAGAAAAATCATTTATTTGATAAATTTACAAAATATGAAGTTGCCAATTTGGAAGCCAAACTTTGTAGGTCTGAACAATATACTTAATATATCTTATTGCCACAAATGTAAACTAAGATGAAGATACTGACTAGTGTATGACTTCAAGGGCAGAAGACAGTCAGTCCACCTGCTCTGTTTGTTTGGTGTCCTAAGATAGCTGTTCCTTGAATGCTCTGCTTCCCTAAGAGGTCAGATGGTAATAAGAAGACAGAGCAAAGTGGGAAGGAACAGAAGGGTTAAAAGAAAAAAGAAGTCTTCTCCTTGGAGTGTTGCCACCTTCCTATTTTCAGCCCATTTCTACTCCTTATCAGGCTGCTGCTTATCCCCCCATTTATCACCCAGGCTTCACCAGCAAGCTCCAGAACCTGGGTCCCTGGCTACAGCAGGAAAGGCAGGAAACTCATTCTTATGGAGGAGTTTTGGCCATCTCATGTTTGAACCCTGAGTGGCAAAAGCTTAAACTCCCCTGTATGAGTTCCACAGCAGATATTATCTGACTATATTTTAACAATCTTCTGGAGAGTTCTCTTGAGAGCCCAGTGAAAGATTTTGATGTCTCTCAATAAAGTTTAAATAGTCTCTGTTCCATTAGGGAGAAATCACTGTTGGCATCAGGGACTGAATACAAATATTGCTCAGCAAGCTAGGGATACAAACTCCCACTAATAATAATAATAAGCACAATAACAATAACAGCCAACATTTACATATCACTTATGATGTACCATGGACTATACTAATTACTTTATATGTATTATTCACTTTATCTTCCCACAACCTTGGAAAGTAGATACTATATAATCCTTATTTTACAGATAAGGAAATTGAGCCACAGAAAGGCTAAGCAGGTTGCTCAAAGGTTCCCCACTGTCATTTCAAGAGCCAGTGGTGAACCCAAGTAATGTAGCTCTATTAGCTCAATGATCTAATAACCACTCTCCCCTAAGAAAAATAAAACCCTCAACACTCTCCATAAAAATAGCTGCCTTCAGATCTACTGTCACCCTCTGTCACTGAATGATTTGGTTTAATTTCTATCTGTTTGGGATCTTATTTATAAAAACATAACCATCAGGCTATCCTTCCCATTTTTCTCTGGTCATAAAGCCTAGCACATTTTATTGTTTAACAATAAGAAAAGCAAAACAGGGATTTCTACAAAGATTTTTGCTTACAATATATAATAAAGCAGAGGTTCCATGCCCTACTACTTTGTAACACCCTTCAAAACTGAAAATAAAAATGTCAAGATTTGGGACAATATACTTTTAGGTAATTATTACGTGTAACATAATAATTTTAAAAATTATTCATTCAAGAAATACTTAGTGTTTATTACATATCAGGCACTGATGTAGAAAAATCTCTACTTTCATGATTTTTTTCTTTTTTTGGAGACAGAGTTTCGCTCTTGTTGCCCAGGCTGGAGTGCAGTGGTGCAATCTCAGCTCACTCAACCTCTGACTCCTGGGTTCAAGCAATTCTCCTGCTTCAGCCTCCTGAGTAGCTGGGATTACAGGCATGTACCACCATGCACAGCTAATTTTTTTATTTTTAGTAGAGATGTGGTTTTGCCGTGTTGACCAAGCCAGTCTTGAATTCCTGACCTCAGGTGATCCATCTGCCTCGCCCTCCCAAAATGCTGGGATTACAGGTGTGAGCTCATGCACCTGGCATAAGTTCGTTTTTTCATTTGTTTTGCTTTGATTTTTTTGGATAGGATGGGTTACTCCGTTGCCCAGGCTGAAGCACAGTAGCATGATCTTGGCTCACTGCGGCCTCCACCTCTTGAGTTCAAGTGATTCTTTTGTCCAGCCTCCTGAGTATCTGGAATTACAGGAGTGTGCCACCACACCCAGCTAATTTTTGCATTATTAGTGATTCTTGTGTCTCAGCCTCCTGAGTATCTGGAATTACAGGAGTGTGCCACCACACCCAGCTAATTTTTGTATTTTTAGTAGAGATGGGTTTTCGCCATATTGGCCAGGCTAGTCTGGAACTCTTGACCTCAAGTGATCCGCCCGCTTCGGCCTCCCAAAGTAGTGTGATCACAGTCATGAGCCACAGTGCCTGGCTACTACTCTCTTGAGTTTTGAAATTAAACTATTACATTCAAATAATTACATTACCTAAATATAGAAAATATTTTAAAAATTCACTAATGATAAAGCTTACCCTCATACAGCTACTATTATAATTTTGAATATTTTTCTAATCTTTGTCTTATGTGTACATGCCTTTACATAATTTCCCAAAACATAATTTTTTAAAAAACTAGAATATCAAAAAAGAAAAGGTGTCACTTTTTGGAAATTATTTATATATGTATAGTTTATTAGAATTTGTATTTAAATTTTAATGTATTAATATTTTGCTTTTTAAATTAAAAGATAGTCTCAATGAAAAGGCACTTAGAAAGGGTTTCCTAAGGATGGGATAGAACTTTAAACCTTCTATATAGAAGAGCTAGGAATTTATTTTCTTAAATTTCAATTACAGTCAATTGCTTTTTTCATATCCAAATACTGACTATAACATGAGGCTAGGCAGAAAAGATCAAACTATAATGCTCAAGAAAAAGAAATCCTGATTGACTAAGTAATTGACTAAATTATATTAGTTGTAAATCACATTATCATATCTTCTAGAGACAGCATCATTATTGTTACATTGTAGGAAAACATGACATGATGACATCGGTCATTTTATTTTTTGTACGAATTGTCAAAATACTGTCTAAATTTCCCATTTTCTCTGCTCCATTTGGTTTCTTCTACATATAACGTCTATCTAGTTCATAGTACATTATTCAAAGGAAAATGAGACAAAACTAGTCTAAACATATTCCAGGTCTGAAAAATATATTAAAGGCAAAGAGAATGCAAATATTTTACCTGTTTTCCCAGTGTTATGAATGAATGTGTTTTCCAACGATGTTTTATCCCAACCCTGAAATTTAAGTTTCTTAAGATTCACATTTACTTGTGTAAGATCTTCATCAATATTGATAGGAGATTGTTTTGGACTATTACATGTTGGATATTTCTTTCCCCAATTTTTTTGATTCAGTGCACCTAGGGAAAAGAAAGAGTAAGAAACTTAGTTTCTTAAATTACCATGCAAAAGTTAAACTTTATATTACAGTTAATCCATTATATAAAAATAGATACAATAGTAGAAAATGTTTGACATCTTTGAACTAATGCATAAAATAATTATGCCTAGATTTAGAGTCTGGATTTCAACATGAAACACTGTAAAAGGTCTATAGAACAACCATGCCACTATAAAATAAACAAGTTTATAGAACAACAACCAGAGTTTGGTACAACTTTAGTCTACAACATCTTCTTTTTGTGATAAGGGAGTCAATGAGAACTAACTTTTATGCAGGCTTGATCTAGCGGCCACCTCTCATAATGTGACAAGTTCAGGGTTCAACAATGGCTTTGCCCAGTCATCACAGTTCTTTTGAATCAACAGAAAGCTGAATTGTCCTGTAAGGTTGTTAGTCCTAGCCCAGGGTTCCAGACTGAAAGGAGTCCAGATATAGGAGTAAAGTTCTGACTTCCTCAACACTCTCCATAAAAGTAGCTACCTTCAGATCTACTGTCACCCTCTGTCTTTGAATGATTTGGTTTAATTTCCATCTGTTTACGATCTTATTTATAAAAACATAATCATCAGGCTATCATTGAAATATCTCCTTCCCATTTTTCTCTGGTCATAAAGCCTAGCACATTTTATTGTTTAACAATAAGAAAAGGAAAACAGGGATTTCTATAAAGGTTTTTGCTTACAATAAACTGAATTTTCACACGTTCCACAGTATGAAGCGTCCTCTAAACCCAAACTGCCCTTTGTTGCCTTTATTTCACCCCTACCTGAAACCATGAACCACCTGCCATAATCTTATTTCCCTGCATGTTAACTTAGCACCCAAGCAGTGCTAAGCACAGGTATGTTCTACTTAAAGTTCTTTTAAAATATTGGAAATGTTGAGAATCCAAGTCTCTGGTTAAACGCTAGCATGTCCATGGCCATCGCAAGGAAGAAACGAGTGGCAGTGTAGTTTTCAACTTATATTCTTCTGAATGCTTTTCTTTCTGAAAATGAGAATGGGTAAGGCCAAGATTTTACATGATTGAGGTTTAGGGAATTATAAGTAAATTTATCTTTGATACAATCCTAGTCTACAGTGTCTTCTTTTGTGATAAGTGAGTCAGTGAGAACTAACTTTTATGCAAGCTCTATCTAATGGCTACCTCTCACAATGTGATGAAAATAACATTGCATAATTTTGCCCAGAAAATAAATAATAATTAGTCATACCATGAAGCCGTCTATAGAGTCACGGAAAATCTGGTAATACATCTCATAGTGAGGCATCTACCAGAATCGATAGGTACTGAAAATCATCTTAAAGTCTAGATCTATACCTAGAGAGCGTTTGAATACATTGTGTTTTAAATATGCACAGTGATGTGTATTTTGGATTCTAGGAATAGTTTTAATGATTTGAGTAATGACGTTTATTTCACTGTGGGGAACTCTGGCATAGGGACAAGAAAACACTGCTTATTTTACTAACGTCAATGCAAGAGAATGAAAGAGAATCTGCAGCACAAATCAATTACGTCCTCTTCATTGCTCACATTTTTAATACAATATAATAAATTTTAAGCACACTTAGAAAGAGTTACATAGTTGTGGTGCACAGGAATGTAAAATTTTAAAACTTCAATAACACTGAATATGATGTATAAACCTGCTATTTTCCATCACATTTTGTGCTTCTCTCTACTGGGAACCTAAAAGGCATCTTATACTTAGCATATCACAAACAGAAGGAACTCTTTTCTGCTCTGAAATAAGCTCCTTCCCCACAGTCTCTGACATCCCCTGAAGTGAGAAGTTATCCTGATGCCTTTGTTTCTCCTTCAGCAAGCCCTTTAGGGTCTGCCTTCAAAATATTTCCCTTATCAGACCACTTATTATCTCCACTGTTACCACCCTAACCCAAGTCACTGTCATCATTTGCCTGTACCTTGCTACCCTGCAAGCAGTATCATCATCACCTAGAAGATTGTTGTGAGATTCAGGCCACTATTATAGCCTTATGAAGTCTGAATCTACATTTTAACAAAATGCGTAGGATATTGATATACACATTAAACTTGGGGAAACACTGGCTTAGACTCCAGTAGTGCCTTCTATCTGGTTTTCAGAATCTTCTCTTGCTCCTTCCACAATTCTGTAATAGTACCACTTATGTAGTAAGTGGAATTATGACTTGGCTCCCGAAATTTCCACCCTATGGTGTAATCATCCTGTACAATTTCCTCCAATGGGGCATGAGCAGTACTTACGAATACGAAGAGAGAGTGGTCCCTTCCTTGATTAGGTTAAATTTGATGGCAAAGACTGTGGTGGATCACTGCTGTCATTGATTACATTATGTTATAGAAAGCTCCATTTCGGCAAATTGGAGAAAGATTCAAAACGTGGGAGATTTCCTTGCTAGTTTTGGAGAAGTGACCCACCAGGTTGTGAGGGGGCACGTGGCTAAGAACTGAGACCTGCCTCTGGGAGCTGAGAGTATAACCACGGTTATAATCACAAAAACAAAAAACACCCAACCAGTGACAAAAACAAACAAACAACAACAACAACAAAAACCAAGGACTTCAGTCCTACAACCTCCAGGAAGTGAATTCTGCCAACAACCTAAGCGAACTTGGAAGAGGACCCCAGGATCCAAATGAGACACCTTAATTTCAGATTTCTGAGACCCTCAGCAGAAAAGCCAACTAAGCAGCCCTTCCTCCTCAGCTCCTGACCCACAGAAACTGTGTGATAATATATACGCAGTGTTATAAGGTGGTAAATTTGTAGTAATTTGTTATGCAGCAAAAGAAAACCAACTCAGTAACTAAAGTACGCTTTAAAAATATATGTCAGATCACATTACTCCTTCGCTCCAATGCCATTTCAACTTACTCAAAATAAAACATGAACTCCTTGTGATGGCCAACAGATCCTATATGATGTCCCCACTCATGTCCTCTCTGCTCCGGTTCTCTATCATTCTGTTTTGATCACTCTGCTCCAGCCACAGTGGCTTCCATTGTGTCCCTTGAGCATGCAAAAGGTTGACACTGGCTGTCACCTGTTCCTGGAATATTCCCCACAGATGTCTGTAAGGCTTAAATGACTTGCTTTCTAACTTCAATCAAATCTCTCCTGAAAAGCATCTACTGGAGAGACTTTCTCTGAACTACCCTGTTAAATAGTATAGTTCCTCCCTTGGTAACTCTCCATGCCCTCTCCCTACTTCATTTTTCTTCTTTTAACATATTAATTATGCTTATTCATTGTTTCTACATCCCAGTACCTCAGAAAGAAAAGACTAGCACATAGTTGGTGTTTGATATGGTTTGGTTGTGTCCCCACCCAAATCTCATCTTGAATTGTAGTCCCCCTAATCCCCACATGATATGGGAGGGACCACGTGGAGATAATTGAATCATTGGAGCAGTTTCCCCCACCCTGTTCTAATGACAGTGAGTTAGTTCTCATGAGATCTTATGGTTTTACAAGGGGCTTCCCCCTTCGCTTGACTCTCATTCTTCTCCTGCTGTCTTGTGAAGAAAGACGTGTTTGCCTCCCTTTCTGCCATGACTGTAAGTTTCCCGAGGCTTCCACAGCCCTGTGGAATTGTGAGTCAATTAAACCTCTTTCCATTATAAATTACCCAGTCTCAGGTATGTCCTTATAGCAGCCTGAGAACAAACTTATACAGTGTTCATTAAACATTTGTTGAATAACTGAATCAAACCAACAAGAAGTGGTAGCCTTTTGTTTTATGAGTTTGAGCTCATAAGGATCAAACATATCATGGCATGAAAATGAAAAAAGAACCAAAAAAAAGATCAATAAAAGAAGCATTTCTTTACTCAACCGTATGTTTTATTTGATTGTTACATGATAATTTAGTTGAGTAGTCCCTACTAAACTTCTGTGGCTGGGTATCAGAGAGACCTGAAGTCTGAACTATACGAGGTTAGGATAACATATAGCACAATGACACTAGGTAACTAGATTATGTTTAAAGTGCATGGAATGATTACATTGAGTGTAGACCAAATTTAAATCACCTACTAGATCATAATGAGGCAGGACAGGCAGTCAAGGAAGTGACCATGTTCTTGGGATGAGGCAACCATGGTGATCATACAGTCAGCACAGTAAACCTCAGCATTTGCATTGTAATTGAGCTCATTCAAACAAAGCTTTCTTCAGTAGGGCCTTTCCCTTCCAGAGAGCAGGCACATTTTGATTTTACCTGTCCCCAGACTGACCCGACGCTCATTATAAAAGTAAAAACCACACCTCTCGGTGGAGTTTTAAGATGCTAATGAGACATGCAACGTATGAACAAGCAGGTACAGTTACTGCATGTGTGCACTCAGAAGACCACCCAGAACATGCTTACTAGTAACACCTCTTCCCACCTCTTTATGAATCATCTTTTAAAACTCCCAAAAAGGGAGTCTTACGCTTTATTCATTATTTCAACATCCCAGCACTGAGGAAAAAAAGACTGGCATGGGTGTATGATATGGTTTGGCTGTGTCCCCACCTAAAACTCCGCAAAAGGGTGTCTCCCTAGTGCCAGTTTTTGCTGTCTCACCCTTACGAACAGCCTGTCCTGAATTCTTTCTCTCTCAGGGTATACCGTCTATTCTGCACCTAACTTTCAAAATATCTTTATCCATTGTAATAAATTACTCTATGCTACACCTCCTTTGCTGTGCAGCTCTTGTTTAAACTATTTTAAACCAAGAAGAAAGAACTGAGGTATCACTTCAGCTGTCTACAATAGTACTTTGTACACTGTGGGCTCAAGATCCTTTCTTAATTTTCATGATTAAAAAGCAAAATAAAAGAGGCCAAATTTAAAAAATGTTTTTTAGTGGAAAAATCGACAAACAGATAAATAAACAGAAGTTGAAAAAAATAAGAACTAGAAATTCTTCATGCAAAGCACTCTAAAAGGGAGACTGTTTCAAATCACCATGAGTAGAAAACCAAAGGAAATCAACTAATGAAGTGTTAAAATTGTGCATAGGGGCCGGGCGCGGTGACTCACACCTGTAATCCCAGCTCTTTGGGAGGACAAGTTGGGCGGATCACGAGGTCAGGAGTTCGAGATCAGCCTGGCCAATATGGTGAAACCCCATCTCTACTAAAAAACACAAAAATTAACCGGGTATGGCGGTGCGTGCCTGAGTCCCAGCTACTCGGGAAGCCGAGTCACAAGCATTGCTTGAACCTGAGAGGTGGAGGATGCAGTGAGCCAAGATCGTGCCATTGCACTTCAGCCTGGGCAATACAGCAAGACTCCGTCTCAAAAAAAGTTGTGCACAGGAATAAAACAAAGACAAAAGAATCATTAAATACATTTTATCTGTCTTTAATAATGAAACATTAGACTAATCTTATTCTAAAACATTATTATTATTATTATTATCATTATTATTATTATTTTGAGACAGAGCCTCTCTCTGTTGCCCAGGCTAGAGTGCAGTGGTGCAATCTCCGCTCACTGCAACCTCTGCCTCCTGGGTTCAAGTGATTCTCCTGTCTCAGCCTCCTGAGTAGCTGGGATTACAGGCACGTGCCACCACACCCAGCTAACTTTCTGTATTTTTAGTAGAAACGGGGTTTTACCATGTTGGCCAGGCTGGTCTTGAACTCCTGACCTTGTGATCCTCCCACCTCAGCCTTCCAAATGCTGAGATTACAGGTGAGAACCACTGCGCCTGGCCTT
Source organism: Theropithecus gelada (assembly GCF_003255815.1). Lineage (NCBI taxonomy): Eukaryota > Metazoa > Chordata > Mammalia > Primates > Cercopithecidae > Theropithecus > Theropithecus gelada. The sequence goes on along the minus strand of NC_037670.1, from coordinate 146,467,830 downwards.
AAATATTATTTTTTTGAATTCCCAAATTAATATGTTTAATGTGGCATCTGGAGACATCAGTTCATATAGTGGTTAAAGGCCAGGATGATGCATCTGAGAAAGCAGGTATACAGAATTCACTGTATTGTATCCACCTGAGTGTTACTAGGAACTATTGTGAAGGAAGAAATTAGGACCCTGACTGTAGTTGCAGCAGATTATCAGGCTGATTAACCCATAAGAAGGACAGCAGAATACTAAATAGGAGCTCCAAAGAATTAACCTAAGTTATTCATTTAGGTATTTATCCATGCTTTCATCCACTCATTGACTTACCTGAATTAGGAACACTCCTATAAATTTCCCATGCTTACCTCCATTGAAGCACTTAACATACTCTATTTTGTCTGTTAACTTGCCGATTTCATCTATACACCATTGCCAAACTCTGAGTCTGGCATATGCTACAAAGAAATTAAATGCTTGTGAAATAGTCTTTGTGCATCAAATGAATGTATTCAATGTTTGCATACGTATGCATCCTCTATTCCAAGCGGAATGGAAAGCAATTCTAGGCTCCGCAGGGGATACGCATGAGTTCAAGTTTGTTACCTTGCCTGTGTGTTTATTATTACATTCCGGAAGGGTGGGGGTCTGTTAAATAAATAGACAAATGCTTAAAAGGAGTACATGCAATGAAGGAAAATAAACATGGATAACAAAAGCACACTAATGCAGGCCTTGAAGGATGGACAGAATTATGACAGGCCAGACGAGAAACCAAGAACATATCTTGCTGACAAGCCTGGGCAAACTCATGGTGGCAGAAAAGTTCAGGCAATGCTGAGAGCAGTGAGCAGGCAAGCTTAGTCAAATGAGCAGAGTGAATGCAGGGGTATTCTACAGAGGGAGATGGAAAGGCAGACTATGATCACTGTGCCTGGGGAGACCAGTGAGAGGCAGGGAGGCTTTGGGAGAGGAAGGAGCTCATAGACGTCTCATCACAGAAATTAAGCAGGTAGGAATGCAGGATAGGCCGGAAGGGAGAGTCTGCGTAATGACTATTTTCATAGACATCTCCTATTTGCCTTAATTTGATTTTTACAGCATCAATGTACTTATTTAAACTACAATATGTCTGTCTCTTATTTATGTTTCTTTAATGGAAGAAAATGTTTCAGTACCTTTCTTAGAGCCTGGCACTTAATGAAATCAACATTTGCTAAATGAAAAAAAAGATGCTTCAGTGAGATAACTGTAGTTAGCACCCTTCAATGTTCATGTGCTATAGATATTTGACCAACTAGTCTTCTAGATAGAAACACACCTTAAAAAACATTCTGTGTGAGGAAACATTACTCCACTATCCATTAACACAAGAATATGAACTAAGAAAAACTAAAGTCTAACAGGGGAAATGTGTCAGAAAAAACAATACCAATGCAGGTTTTTGAATATTTGAAGGAAAAACTGAGTAAATTATGCAGATGAAATAAAAGTCAAAGAAAAAATTTAATTTTTCCCTCTTATTTTCTCTCATTTTTGCATTGTTCTTGTTGAGTCTTACCTTCAAATATCAGATTAATGCAAAAATAATTATAATTTTTTATAAGATATTCAGCAGAGATCCACCGAAAATTAATAGATATGTAATAAAAATCTCAATATTGATTTCTTTTAAAGGTTCCTATAAATTGCTATTATTTAATAAGATTTTAATAACAGTATACATAGAACTGATTCTTTAAAGATCAAGATATTGTTAAGAAAAAATATATATTACTTTTATTCTTAATGAATTTCTTGTGTCGTCAGGTTTTGAAGAAAGAAAATGTTTGTGTCTCAGCCGGGCGTGGCTGGCTCACACCTGTAATCCCAGCACTTTGGGAGGCCAAGATGGGCAGATCACCTGAGATCAGGAGTTCGAGACCAGCCTGGTCAACATAGTGAAACCCCATCTGTACTAAAATTACAAAAAAATTAGCCAGGTGTGTTGGTGCACGCCCATAATCACAGCTAATCAGGAGGCTGAGGCAGGAGAATCACTGGAACCTGGGAGGCGGAGGTTGCAGTGAGCCAAGATCGCACCACTGTACCCCAGCCTGGGTGACAGAGCAAGACACCATCTCAAAAAAAAGTTTGTGTCTCTACATATTCACATATAAAAATATTATGAAAAGGCAAAATAAGTGTAATATTGAAGTGAAGACTACAGTAATCTTCATAGCGTCTAGCACCAGTTGTCCTGAATAAACTCTGCTTAGTGCTCCATACACTGTAAGTCACAGCTTTATAAATTACCTTGGGCTTGCTTTCTACATGCTAACAAACATACCAAACACCAAAATTAAAAAGTCATTTAAATAGTATAAAGCTATCAGTGGTGAGTGACTTGGATTCAAATTTTAGTTTAATAAAATACAAAAATGAAGTAATTCAGTATTTTTTCAATGATAAGTAGCATAAAATTTAGTATTCCAGCAAAATGGAAAGACGATATACTTAAGAAGACACTTTTTAGATGCAAGAGTTAGCTGCTTGAAAAAAGAGGCTTCCTCAAAGATAAGAAACTAAAACCAAAAGTCAATAAACAATCACTAAGAGGTTATATGTCTTAATGATAAATGTCATCACATAAACCGACTCAAAGCAAAGGAAGAGGGATGTCTGTGACAACTTCTCATGTTGAAAATAAGAATGAGGATGTGTTTCCATGCACAAACTAGTGTGCCTCTTTGTGTTTCTGGCCAGAGGTTTCTGCAGCTAGAAACAGCAAAGCAGTTGCCGAATGTTGGTTATAGCTGCTATTAAAGCTGAAATAAAGGCAGATCAAATGCAAACAATTTCAGAATGATAATCTGTTTCATCAAACTACATTTTCCTTTGTTTTATGTACTAATGGCACAATCACATCAGGACAGCAAAAAATCTTTGCAAGTCTGGCTGATATATGCAATTGGCAGGGGGTTACATGTCAGAGAAGGTAGTTATCAATTTATTTAGGAAAATTCTAGCACAAATTCCTTTTAGCATTATGTTATTTAAGAAAATCATTAACTAAAGTCCAACACAAATAGGCAGAGAAATAGACCAGAAACTTTTTGCAAAGTTCCTGTTTAAAATTTTAGGACCTTTGCAAGTTGAAAAAATCATCTAAAACAAACAAAAACCCAACAAAACATAACAACAAAAACTAGTGCTCTATAGTGCAATAAACTGAAATGTTTTTTTGGAGACCACAGGGGAAAAAAATAAAAAGCACAAGACGAAAAAAAGATCAAAGGACACTGAGGTAGTAAAATACCATTACATTGAGGATAAGTAATCAAGATCTTATAATCTGTGGTGGGCATAAATTAAATCCATAAACAGAATAAATATAATATTCATAATGGTTCATAACTAACTTATTGCTTTAATCAGAAAATGAAACAAATCTTACAGAGAAATAAAGAAAATTTTAGTTAAAGCAAGAAATTATGGAAGTACAAATAAATACAATAGAATTGAGGACAATAAATAAGATGTCAGCTGGGCAAGATGGCTCACACCTGTAATCCCAGCACTTTGGGAGGCTGAGACCAGTGGATCACCTGAGGTCTGGAGTTCAAGACCAGCCTGGTCAACATAGCGAAACCCTGTATCTACTAAAGATACAAAAATTAGTCGGGCCTGGTGGTGCGTGCCTGTAATCCCAACTACTTGGGAGGCTGAAACAGGAGAATTGCTTGAACCTGGGAGGCAGAGGTTGCAGTGAGCTGAGATTGTGCCACTGCACTCCAGCCTGGGCTAACAGAGTGAGACTGTGTCAAAAACAACAACAACAACAAAAGATGTCATTTTGAAGGTTAGGAATGTTTGACAGGATTCTTATTTGGGAGTGAGGAAGGGAGAAGGGCAAAGGATGACGTCTAAAACCCCGACGGGGACATACCTGAGTGTATCATGGTACCAGTCATGTTGGTAGAGAATATGAATAGAAAGACTTTGAATTTTGTTTTGAACCTACAGACTTGGAAATTTCAATGGAAGTTCATTAAACAACAAAAAATATGGATCTGGGAGGCACTGGTCTGGGGAATATTAGCATACAGATAGCATACATTTATAACCACAGATGTGGGTGAAATACTTAAATCAAAGTTGACAAGCAAGAAGAGGTTCAATGATAAGACGGTGGAGAGCATTAACATTTAGGCAGCATAAAGGGGAGCAGGGGCACCAAATGGACTTAAGAATGAGTGGCCTGAAAAGGAATTGCAAACCTAGGAGAAAACAGTATCATGAAAGTCATAGAAACATGGTTTCAACAATGAGTATCCCAAAGTGGGTGTCATACACAACAGAGAGACCGCCCAAGCATCATGAGTGAAGAGTGAGTTTTAATTTGGTTATTTCCCAACTCCAAACCCTACATTCACAGAATAAATCAATTTCAGTGACATGATGGACTTGCAATTCAGACTACAGAGTGAATTAGAGGGAACCGGTAGAATTAAAGTACTTTTTAAAAAGAGTTTGCTGTGAACGAAAGAAGAATGATAAGGTGGCACACAGAGACAGATGCAAGGATGAGAAATGGATTTATTTTTAAGACAGAGGGAAACGTAAGTATGTGTATATATTGAGAGGAAAGAATTATTAAAAGACTTTGAAGTTATGGAAAGTTGATGATCAAATATCCCAAAAGAGAAAATACAAAGCATGAATAGAGTATTATTAGCCTAAGGGAGGAAAGAAGCACAAGAGAGGCATGGAATATGGATTCAAATGGTTTTAGCTATATTTAGAATAGGGGAGTGAGAAATCTGATGTTCATGCCCTGTATTTCTGTTTTATAGCTACATCCCATCACATGGGAGGAGAAGTTTGGTAGTTGAACTACATGAGCTCAGTCTCTGCACCACCACTTACCTGAGCCTCAGTTACCTTACCTGTAAAAGAAAGAATAATCTCCACATCTCAGACTGTGCAAATTAAATCAGATAATATATGTAAATGGGCAGGCAGACAGTACAAATCTTTTCAATCCCTTTCCCTATTTTCTCAGAAAAACTGGAATCAGTATCATTCACTGCAAGGGAGGAGCAGGTGTGAGAATAGGCTTGAGGAAATAGTGAAGAATAAAATCGTGGACATTTAGGCTGAGGGCTCTCCTGATGTGGGGACCATGAACCTGTAGAGGCACCTTCTAAAAGTGTGTATTGGAAGAAGCAGTGGCAAGAACAACCCCCGGACAGACCAAAGCTCATGCAATGCTGCATCCTGTGCTCAGCTGCATCCCGCAACCAGCACCTACATCTCGCCACCATTGCCGCCACCATGCCCAAGAGAAAGGTTGAAGGGGATGTGAAAGGAGATACAGCCAAAGTGAAGGATGAACCACAGAGAAGATCTGCGAGATTGTCTGCTAAACCTGCTCCTCCAAAGCCAGAGCCCAGGCCTAAAAAGGCCCTGCAAAGAAGGGAGACAAGGTACCCAGAGGGCAAAAGGGAAAAGCTGATGCTGGCAAGGAGGGGAATAACCCTGCAGAAATGGAGACCAGACACAGAAAGCTGAAGGTGCTGGAAATGCCAAGCGAAGTGTGTGCATTTTTGATAACTGTGTACTGGAGACTGTACAGTTTGAAATATTTTTATCAAGTTTTATAAAATGCAGAATTTTGTTTTACTTTTTTTTTTAAGCTGTGTTGTTAGGACACAGAACATTTCATTATTGTTTTTAGGGGAAGGAGCATATGTCACTAATGAATGCCTCCGAATCTGGATTGATGTGCAGAAAACACCTTTCCCTTCTAGTTTTGAGAGACTTCCTCTTGGTTCCCAGGAGGAAAGATTTCCTGACTTTGACACACACAGCCACCTTGGTGCAAAAGCCTTGTGGTATGGAAAACAAATTAGTTCTTATGTCCTCTTCTCCCTTTCCACCTTTCAGCATAGACTTAACTCCCTTAAACCCAGACATCTGTGGGGACCTGACCCCCATTAACTGGTTACCAGTGCGTCAGGCAATCTGGACTTTCCAGTGGTGCCACTGAGATAGCGTGCCTCAAAAGAGCAGTGGTTATGTTTCTAGATTGTGACTCTTCAAATAAATTCTGCCATTTTCATTTCATTTCTGAAAGTCAGGGTTGGTTGTGAAAAGCTGTTAAACACATGCTAAATGTGAAATGTCAACCCTCACTCGAAACTTTCCCTGCTCAGTGCATCAGATGAAGACTTCATTGAGTTTTATAGTGGCTTTCTGATTTTTGGCAGTCCAGTAGAGAAGGATTTTTGAAAGTTGTTGTATACTGTTAATAACTGTCTGCCCATGTCCTGACTGAAATTCCATGATTGTTTATGGAAAGTGTCTTCAATAAAGCTGGATACAGTTTGGCTTGGAAAAAATTAAAATTAAAAAAAAAAAGTGTGTATTTTTGGTTTAACTTTTTGATTTTTAAGAAATGTTTGGGAAAGTCAATATTCCTGATGGACAAGCAGAGAGGACAGGTAGTTGCAGTCCTAAGTGGAAATCAATAGGATGAATGTGAGTAGGAAGTATAAAAAGCTAGAGAACTGGAGGTTCTGGCTAGACAATGCTGAAGCTCTCTCCCCACCACCCCCATCTCTAATCTGGTATGGGGAAAGAAAGGTAATTTTTAAAAAGCTATCAAACCATCAGAACCACGAAGTCCTCCTATCTTTCACTTTAAATTATAAGATGATAAGAGTGATAGTGCTGAAACCCAATACTGCAGTGTTTCTGTTGCTGTAGCCTGGTATCAAATATTTAATTAAAATTGGAAAAATCGCAGATAAAATTTCACAAACTCCCGGAACAACAGAGTTCTTGTTGCTCTAACCCCCAATGACAAGACACCACTTCCAGAAGAAAGAAAAGGCTCAGAGACAAGGTGACACTGTGACTAATGTTATGACCTTTACATTTGCCTGATTCTAATTGCACCTACTGAATTTTAATACTCAGGATTCAGACTGAAGGCAATGCAGGTTGATTAATTATAGGACTTTGCTGTAGCCCTTGCTGTTAACTAGCTGCCCTCAGTGTTAACTAACTGTCCTCAATGAAAGGCAGGCAAACTATTTATGGAGTGATGAGAGAAATAGAGATTTCTTCCCTTTGTTGCTGCAGTCTTATTACCAATGAGATGGCAAATACAGAACCAAAAAAAAAAAAAAAAGCCCTGATGGAAATTGCCACTTGATTTGGGAAATAAAAATTTCTTCTTGCAAAATAGCTCTGAAAGTTGCCTTAGGGTCACTGTAAGCCCTTTTGTGGTCATTAACTTTTCCCCTTCTTCAATAACTGATGAGCTAAGTTCTCATAGCACAGAAGTAGCAGTGCAATGGAAAACAACACAAGTCTCTGTCAGTGACACTATCATCAGGTCTGTACTCAATGCTTATTATCCACATACTTATTATAGATATGGGGCATGACTATGGCTCTGTTTCCTGCCTTTGGTAAAAGTGCCAACGACACAGAGTTGAAATCTTAGACACAGCGGCAACCTGGTATCCTTCTATTCATGGTAGGACCTTTGCTGAACCACAGCACTGTTTCATCGTTTTGGTTGAAGCCCACGCTGCCCATATGGCAGAAGCTTCTGGCTTGATTCCTATTTGAGTCATTGGTTCCTCCTTTCTGTATATACTTATCATAGAATACTCTTATATCAGATCTCCTAGATGCATTGTTACTGGTCACATTCAAGGAACAAGAAAGAAGCTGTGGACCCATTATGATAGCAATAAATCTGCTGCCACGGCTAGGATTTCTATATTTTATATTGTCCACAGATCCCATCAAAACTTAACACTACTGACTGCAGCTTTTATTTGTTCATTTGTTTACTAATTCATCAAATATTTATGATGTGCCTAGTGTGCGACAGAATATACACCTGGTACATAAGATTCAAAGATCAATAAAAGTGCCATCATCAAAGAACTCATGTTCTAGTGAGGACCAAAGATATAAAAACTGTCAATTATAATCTAACCTAATGAACATAATAGCAGAAATATGCATAGGGTATTCCAGGGACACGAAAGAGAGGTACCTAACCCAGATGGGATATGAGACAAGTAAGGCTTTCCAGACAAAAAGGTACTTGAAATAAGTCTCAATAAACAGGTATCCAACTGAAAGTAAGGAAGAAATTCATGGCTGAAGGCATGTAGGAAGACAGAAAATAGCATCAGTACAGAAGACAGAATGCATGGATGTTCGGGGAGAACAGTAAGAGGTTCTATGTGCTCAGACATGGAATGCAAGGCAGTGAGTGGAGGGGCTGTAAGAACAAATGAAAAAATTTGGGGGCAGCCGGGCGCGGTGGCTCAAGCCTGTAATCCCAGCACTTTGGGAGGCCGAGACGGGTGGATCACGAGGTCAGGAGATCGAGACCATCCTGGCAAACATGGTGAAACCCCGTCTCTATTAAATACAAAAAAAAAAAACTAGCCGGGCGAGGTGGCGGGTGCCTGTAGTCCCAGCTACTTGGGAGGCTGAGGCCGGAGAATGGCGTGAACCCGGGAGGCGGAGCTTGCAGTGAGCTGAGATCCGGCCACTGCACTCCAGCCTGGGTGACAGAGCGAGACTCCGTCTAAAAAAAAAAAAAAAGAAAAAAGAAAAAATTTGGGGGCTTTGCATGCCAGAACAAGGGCTTTAAAATTTTTCTAGTAAGCTATTGAAGGTGTTTAAGATGCAAGTGTCATGGTCATATTTAAATTTTATGGAGGTAACTGTGGTTACAGAGTTAAGGAACACAAAACTGACTGCAGATAGGTCAGTTAGAAGGTTTTAGCAATAGGTAAGGTGAAGATTATTAAGGATCTAAACTAGGGCAGAGATCAGAAGAAAGAGATTTGAGAAAGATTTGAAAGTTGAGAGTTAATATTTGTGAAAAAAATCAGAACTGGTTAGTTGATTAGCTGTGAGATGGAGACAGAGGAGGTAGTGAATTGGTGAATGATCACTTTGATGACTCTGACTGATGACTGAGGATGATGGTGCCACCAGCCAAAAGCCACAGCATCAATTCCTCCAGGAACTGGTTGCCGAGTCCCTTGTCATCCTTTATGGCCACTGTACAATGATGCATTAGGTTCAGGTGGTGGGTGGCTGGGAAGAAGGGGAAGAATCACCGTTTTCTTTGATCTACACCATTTTCTTTGATCTACACTGAGCTCTCCTCAATGGCCCTGACTACTAATGAGAAGTAAAAAATGTCTGAAGTGAATTATTCCTTAGGTCAATTATTTGTTGTCAGTGTGGCCAGAGAGGCACCACTGGCATCCCAGAATCTCTCAGAGGTCTCCAGGGACTGAAATGATGCCAAAAATTTAGCCTGATGATTCTGTACAAGAGAAAAGTTAGTCTTCACCTTGCTTTCTTTGTATTGCAAAGTGACAGTAAAGGCTGACATAAAGAATAATTTAATGGCTATGGGTCTTTTCAAGCATGTACATAGCTGAATAATAACAACATTACGTGACACCAGAGATCATCTGCATTGTTTTTTATAAAGATCTGTATGCCTTTTCCATTCATCTACCTTTTCCCAGTCTAGCTATTGCATCATTCTCTTTTCAAACCAACTGAAAGTTTGATAGACACTCATATAGATATCATTTGGGGAAAATTATGACACCTAAAATTAATTTGTTCACAAGCAATTTGTAACAGTCTAATGAGAGCAATACAACCTGTGAAATATAAGATAAACAGCTGAAACTATTACCAAAATTAAAGACCTAAAATGAGAAAGTAAAAAAGTGCTTAAGTGATAATTAAACCAAACTCCTATTTAAAGATAGCAAATTATGGCTTGATTTTTTAAAATCTTAAAAGTGACTTCAAAAATTAGAGGTAATTTTTTCAAATGTGACATTAAACAGCTTGTCTACTGCTGCCTCTGACCTCTTTCCTAAATTTCCACTTATTTTTTAAATTAGTCTCAATCAAGAGACTCTTATAAGCTGAGCAGAAGCCTGAATACTGACCCTTTTCCTTTTTTCTATCCCATTTCTTAATGATGATGTTTAAATTATGTGTTTTAATATAAACAATTCTGGTGCATGACAATTTATATATCAGCTAAAACAAGCTGATAATCAGCTTACATTGCAAATAGACTCATTGCGATAGTTCATTATGTTAGCATGTGCCTCTACTCTTTAAATGTATACATAAAAAGGCTGAAAGAGAGAAAAGCTTTAAACTAAAATGTTAGGAGTGATTGCCAAGGGATTATCAATCTCAAAGTAAATTATTAAACTCATTATGAAAGCCAACTGTATTTGATTTTTTAATAAATTGATTCTTCAAAGCTTTTCTTTTTTTTTTTTTTTTTTTTTTAAGAGACAGTGCTTATTCTGTCACCCAGGCTGGAATGTAGTGGCATGACTGTAGCTCACTAAAGCCTTAAACTCCTGGGCTCAAGTGATTCTACTGCCTCAGCCTCCCAAGTAGCTGGGACTACAGGCATGTGCCACCACGCCTAACTAATTATTAAAATTATTTTGTAGATATAGAGTCTCTCTTTGTTTCCCAGGATTGTTTTCTACTTCTGGCCTCAAGCAATCTTCCTATCTTGGCCTCTCAAAGCACTGGAATTACAAGTGCCAGCCACCTTCAAGTCTTTATTATGCTAAAAACAAACAAACAAACAAACAAACAAAAAAAAACACTCACGGCAGGGCGCGGTGGCTCACGCCTGTAATCCCAGCACTTTGGGAGGCCGAGGCGGGCGAATCACGAGGTCAGGATCCAGACCATCCTGGCTAACACGGTGAAACCCCGTCTCTACTAAAAATACAAAAAATTAGCCGGGCGAGGTGGCGGGCGCCTGTAGTCCCAGCTACTCGGGAGGCTGAGGCAGGAGAATGGCGTGAACCTGGGAGGCGGAGCTTGCAGTGAGCCGAGATCGCGCCACAGCACTCCAGCCTGGGCGACAGAGCGAGATTCCATCTCAGGGAAAAAACAAAAACAAAAACAAAAAACACTCGCATGGATTTAAACGCATCTAAACTTGTGTCTACTTTTTCAGCCCAGGGGAAGATTCTCTAACAGTTTATTCAGTAACACTATATTTAAGTAGTTTCTCTTTTTGGATGAGCAGGTTCCTTGCGTTTGCATAACTGGACAGAGAAGGTTTGTCAGGAAGCTGGGGCAGAGGAAGTGAAGCAGGCACTGAGAAGTGAAAACCCCTGAGAAGTCACAGAAATTCTAAGGAGGACTTAGGACTTCCATGGGCAGTGGAATTTGAGGAGAGGAAGAGGCAGGCTGGTGTTTGAGCATAACTCACATCTTTGAAAGTTTGAGAAGCCAGCTGACACCTGTTTGAGACATTTTTAACTAATTAATACTGAGGAAGGGTCAAAGTTAGGACAAGGTAAAAGTCAACAATGCACTTACAGGTCAGCAAATTTCTGTTCACTATAGTTTAGTTAATGCAATGCCTATGTTTTCACATTTGCCACTACCAAATAATAAACACCACACTTCTGAAAAGTGTTCACATCAGAGTCATATTAGGACATTTCTTCAAATAAATCACTCTTTTTCACTACTCAAAATAAAACTTCTAAAACTTATACTAGTAATATCAAAAATTATTACAAAGTATTTTTTCTTCTGTGGTAAATAAAGGTAACGCTAGTAGCAATGAGGCTGTATCTCTGTCAGCTCCAAGAAGACAGCAGTATCCTTTGTTTAAGAAATTGAATAAAAATTTTGAAAATTTCAAATAAGTTGATTCTAGATCATATCTCTATAAAAACTGACAAACTGATTTGGAATAAAACATTTATTCTCAATTAACTCATTGTGATTTCACCTGGTAGAACTCTAGAACATAAAATGGAAGAAATCTTCCGTATCTAAAATCTAATTTGATCATAATTTCTCATGTCTTGTATTGACTTATTTGGATCTTATAATCTTCTAAATCAAAATTATATTTTATGACTTAGTTTTCTGATACCATATTCAAAGCATACATATCTATAACTTTGATGGGTAAGCAGAAAATAAATTATGGCCACAAATATGCTCTGTTTCTAAATTTGATTTTGTTTGACCTTCTCTTATTCCCTGGACATTCAATATTTTGCTACTTGTTGTATTAGTTACTACATATTTTCTAGTAACACTCCTAAGTCTGAAAATACAAATATGAATTTTCTTTCAGTGAGACTAAGGGCTAGAAGAAGAAGACATACAGATAAACAAATCAATGCCACAAGAATTATAGGTAATCTAATAAGGATATGCACACATGATCACTTCCCTGGGGTCTCAGAATAGATTTTGAAGAGGACATAATATTGAGTGTAGAAATTTGCATACATACTTACTAAGGCAGGGCAGGGCTACTCCTGCTTTCTAGTCTGAGCCAGATCACCAGTCCCCTTGATAACTAGAGAAGACAGAGCAGTTTCTGTATTTCACTGCAAGCCTACTATCTTGGATTTTACTTTGCTTCTTTATCTTTATCTGGCATCAGGTTTCTATTCCATGCTCTGTCAAATCAAGTATGTTGAATTCTGATTATCCTGTCTTCTGATGATAACTTGTCCATCACAGAATTTCAGGATTGGGAAAACCACATTAGTTCATGATATGATTTCTCTGTGTCCCCATCCAAATCTCATCTTGAATTCCCATGTGTTGTGAAAGAGACCTGGTGGGAGGTAATTTAATCAGGGGGCAAGTCTTTCCCATGCTGTTCTCGTGATAGTGAATAAGTCTCATGAGACCTGATGGTTTTAAAAGCAGGCATTCTCCTGCACAAGCTCTCTCATTTTTTACCTGCCACCATCCATGTAAGATGTGACTTGCTCCTCCTTGCCTTCTGCCATAATTGTGAGGCTTCCCCAGCCATGTCGAACTGTAAGTCCAATTAAACCTCTTTCTTTTGTAAATTGCTTAGTCTCGGGTATGTCTTTATCAGCAGCATGAAAATGGGCTAATACAGTTCAATTACTCATTATTGCTTGAATTCTCTATAGGACATTCTCAATAACAGGTTTTTCTACTGAAATTTAAATATCTTTGATATTGGAGTCTCTCTCTCTCCCAGAATACTTTATTCTAATTTTGGATTTTTCAATGTGAAAAAAATTATTTCCTCTATCAAAGTAGGTTTCTGTAGCTTTTATATTTCTCTCCAAATTGTACCTACTGGGGGCCATCCAAAATATTTAGTTATTTTTCCATATGAAGGCCCCATAAATATATTAATCCTGGCATTGTAGTTTCCTGGGCCTTATCTTTTTCATGATACAGTCAAAATGCTCCTCATATATCAAGACTCTACCAATCAAGGGGTCTTCTACCAAATACTCTCCAATTTGTCCATAACCTTTTTAAAGCTTAGCACCTAGAGTTGGGCACAACATTTTGAATGGAGCAAAATATGATAATATAGATGAGTTTTCTAGGCTATAAAATATGCCTTCAACTTTATCATTATAACAACAGTAATTCATATGTGCGTGGTACTTTCTTTGGGAAGTGTGAAAGGAAAAAAAAACTTGGGGTCCCCAAATCACTAAACTAAAGTGAAATGTCAAGCTAGGAACTGCTTAGGGCCAACCAACCTCCCATTCTAATCAAAGTCACCCCTCTGCTCACTGAGATAAATGCATATCTGATTGTCTCCTTTGGGGAAGCTAATCAGAAACTCAAAATAATGCAGCCATTTGTCTCTTATCTACTTATGACCTAGAAGCCCCCTCCTTGCTTCCAGTCTTCCCGCCTTTGCTTCGAGTTGTCCTGCCTTTCCAGACAGAACCAATGTTCATCTTGTGTGTGTTGATTGATGTCCCATGTCTCCCTAGAATGTATAAAACCAAATTGTGCTCTGACCACCTTGGGCACATCAGGACCTCCTGAGGCTGTGTCATGGGCTCACATCCTCAACCCTGGCAAGATGAACTTTTTAAATTAGTCCTGTCTCACATTTTTAGGGCTCACAGGAAGTAACACTATATAATATTTAGAATGCATGTGTCCTGAAATCACACTTTCTGGGTGAAAACACTGTCTCCACCATTTATCAACTAATAACCTTGAATAAGTCTCTTCGCTTCTCTATTCCTCAGTAATACTACCTAAAAAAAAAAATGGATTGTATGAGGATCAACCTCACAGCATCACTGTGAGGTTTAAATAACAAAATAATGGCTGCTAGACTCTTCATTTTACCACACTCTGCTTTCTCTTCCATAAGCAGCCACTCTTTTCTTATCTCAGTGCCTTTGCACTTTCCTTGCCCTTGCCTGAAACATTCATCCTCTACTTGTCACCAGATGGCTACTTTTCTTTCTTCATATCTCAGATGAAATGTCTCCCATTTGGAAAGGTCCTCCCCACCTTTGCTAAGCTATTATCTATCATATCAACATGTTTATTTTTATTTATTTATATTTCTAAAATAGACATGGGGTCTCACTGCATTGCCCAGGCTAGTCTTGAACTCCTGGGCTCAAGAGATCCCCCTGCCTCAGCCTCCCAGAGTGCTAGGATAACAGGCATGAGCCACCATGTTTGGCCAGGTTTATTCTTTTGACAATAGCTATCATACTCTGCAATTATTTATTTATTTGCCTTTTTTTTCTTTTTTGGTCTTTTTCTTCCTAATAGAATGTAAGCTTAATTAGAGCAGATACTTACCTGTTCTGTTAACAGATAGGTGATACTCATCAATTTATTAATTGAGTATTAGTCCCTGTAGTTAGTACTGAATGAATAAATTAGTGAGCATCACCTGTATGTTTTTGTTATTGTGCTTATCATCATTTCTCTTAGCTCTCATGCCTGCTCTCTGAACAAGCAGATAAATGAATTCACATTTTCAGAATAACTAAAATAACAGCAAAATGCATTTCACAAATGTGAGGGGAAATATGGTCACTAAAATGGATAAATCCACTAAAACTCCCCAAACATTTCTCAGCAGCTACCGAGAATTCAGTTCAATAGTGCGTGAAATTCCATTTCATGTGTCCCAGTTTGTCATATGAGAAAATTTCAGCATGCACATTAAAAGGAATCACTTATTTAGAACCCAAAATGATAATGTTACCATGCCAGATCTATTTAATTTAGCCTGGATTTGGCCTCATAAAAAAAAAATTCTTCAAATAGAGGCTAACAAACTGGTAAAGAGCTACACAGCAAATTCTCAGTGCAACATCATGCTTCCATTTATTTTAGTGAGAACCCCTGGCAGACATGAATAAAGGGAAGCCCATATTAAATGATATATTTCTTAGACTTTTGTATTGTTTCATAAGTCAAATAATTTTTATGGAAAAATCATTAAACTGGATATAGAATTACTAACTGAATTACCTTTGTTTTTCAATTTAAACCACAGGGTAATTCAATAGTTGAAACTAGTATAATCTAATTTCTGCTTTGGTAGGCTCATATTTGTGAGCTCTATGATATTATCTTTCCCTTTCTTTTTTATTAAGCAATTAAAATGTTCATGCATTGTCAACATAGCAGAGCAACACATAGGACTAAGGAGTAAAATATTAAAAGGCTTCATTTTAACCTTCTCCAACTTGTACTTCTCTTTTAAAACGCAGGTCCTGTTAAGTAATTGTTGCATATCTTTTTTTACATATAATTTTAAACTTGCAGAAAAGGTTCCAGTACAAAGACTTTTTTTTTCTTGAACCACTGGAGAAAATAGAGCCAACATCCCATTGACATTGAGTACCTCAGCCTGAGCTTCATTTTTTTTTTTTTTTTTATTATACTTTAAGTTCTAGGGTACATGTGCACAACGTGCAGGTTTGTTACATATGTATACATGTGCCATGTTGGTGTGCTGCACCCATTAACTCCTCATCTACATTAGGTATATCTCCTAATGTTATCCCTCCCCACAATAGGCCGCGGTGTGTGATGTTCCCCTTCCTGTGTCCAGGTGATCTCATTGTTCAATTCCCACCTGAGTGAGAACATGTGGTGTTTGGTTTTCTGTTCTTGTGATAGTTTGCTGAGAATGATGGTTTCCAGCTGCATCCGTGTCCCTACAAAGGACACGAGCTCATCCTTTTTTATGGCTGCATAGTATTCCATGGTGTATATGTGCCACATTTTCTTAATCCAGTCTGTCACTGATGGACATTTGGGTTGATTCCAAGCTTTTGCTATTGTGAATAGTGCCGCAATAAACATACGTGTGCATGTGTCTTTAAAGCAGCATGATTTATACAGCCTGAGTTTCTTAAGGACAAGAATATTTTCCTATATAATCACAATATACTCTTCAAAATAAGGAAATTAACATTGATAACATTAGTACCATCGAGTCCTTATGTTTCATTCAGATATTGCCAATATAATAACCTTTATGGAATAAGTTTCCATCCAGTAACACATGTTGCCTTTACTTGCCCTATCTCTTTTAATCTGACACAGTTCCTCCATCTCTTCTTGACTTTCATGATCTCAATCCTTTTGAGGACTACAGTTATTTTATAGAATGTTCCTCAATTTCAGTTTGTCTGATATTTCTTCAGGTTATGCATTTTTGTTAGAAACATCACAAAAAATATGCTCTTTTCTTCTCATTGTATCTTAGTCAGTGGTACAGGATCTCTATAAAAATAATTTTTGCTGACGTTTACTTTGATCACTTGATTAAAGTGTCTGTCAGGCTTTCCCCTGTAATATTATTCTCTTTGTCTTGTAATTAGAAAGTATTTTGAGGGGAGGTATTTTGAAGATATATCAATATCTCATTCTTCATTAAATTTAACTTTTTCAATTCTCACTTTATATTAATTTGAACTCAAGGTTTCCTATTTTGTTCAACAGTATACAAAACATTATTACCACTATTTATTGGCATTCTATGGGTCCTTACCTCTACTTTGTTGTCAGTGGTCTCTTTTCCAAGAAATGAATTAAGAGTGATGACAACTGCTTTTAGGATTAGTATAGGGAGTAAACCAGTTTTTTACATTCCCCAGGCTCCTAGAGGGACAATTTGAATTCCCTCTCTGACTTATATTATCTCTCATTATATTCACTGGGGTGGAGGTCTTAGGATTCAAAAGCTGTTCCCATGTTTTGGTTATTACCACATACAGGAATATCTAGGGATATGTTAAGATCTTCCATGTGGCCACACAGTGGCTGTATATAGTTGAACAGTTCCTTAGGTTTTTGTAGGCAATCACTAGATCTTTTCCCGCTTCTCTGGTTGAATGAAAATTCTTGTTTCAATTTCAGGAGCACTGAACAACTATTTCCCACTCAGATCAGAGCATGAGTACTTCTCAGAGTTTTCTTACTAGCAACCAAGACTCCTGACCAACTTCCAATACTATATACAGTGTGGGTGTGGTGCGGAACTTTTATTGAGTGAAGGAGATTTACACTTAGGGAATGGTGCCTACTGAATTCTACTCTGAGGGTAACTTCCTATGCTTAGTGATAATAATATGACCAAAATGACAAGGTGCTTTTTTACAACTTTTGAGAAAATTGCCCCATCACTAAGTCTAACATTCTTCCTAGGGAGGTGGAGAAGAGGCTGTCTTTAAACTATGAAGACTATTCCATGGCTTTAAAAAGAGAGAATTCCTTCTTGCATTGGGTATAGATTAAGATGTTATGCTTGGCACGCTGTCTTTAGGGTGTGTATGAGAAGAGGCACAGAATTTAAAGAAGTAGGTATGACTGGTTGCAAATATTAGTGAGAACTAGGATGGGCTCAGTCATTTTTCAGGAGTTCCCCACATGAACTAGCTCATTATTAGGCACGGCTTGATTGGAGCTACTCATGTAACCTGGAGGTATACTGTAAATCCTCCTAAGCCAAGGGGGAATATTGAGTCTGAGGAAATGAAAAAAAAAATGAATTTGCAAAACTTTTAACTTTGAAAACGTACCAAAAAATATTATCTACTCAAAATAAGACAATGGCTTGATCTTCAAAATTTAGTAGTTGTTGATCTACATGTATCAATCCTTTTAATCCCTATAGTTCTGGAATATCTCCAGAGGATAACAGTCTAAAATGACTGTACTCAGTATTCATGAACGGGATTGCATCTTACGCAGTAGAGTTTAACGTGTCACCGTGAGTCATTTCCTTTACCTATAGATACTTGTTCTGCGTTATTTTAGAATTCAAGCTCCATCTGGGGCACTTAGTCTTTTTTATTTTCTGCTGGCAGATAGAAGTGCTTAATTAAGATGTGTCGAGTATATGAATAAGTGAATGAAATTATTACACAACAAATGCAGGCTCTACCATTCATTATGAGATTTTCAAATAAATCCTCTGCTAGAGTAATGGGAACTGACAGATAACATTTTTTGGACAACTATTAAAACTTTCAAACATACCCCCCAGGGTTACAGACTAAATTTCAAGAAAAATGGAGCCCAATGACAAAAAAATGTAACCTGGGCCGGGCGTGGTGGCTCACGCTTGTAATTCCAGCACTAAAAGAGGTCGAGCCAGGTGGATTACCTGAGGTCAGGAATGAGAAACCAGCCTAGCCAACATGGTGAAACCCCGTCTCTACTAATGCAAAAATTAGCTGGACATGGTGGTGCATGCCTGTAGTCCCAGCTATTTGGGAGGCTAAGGCAGGAGAATCGCTTGAACACGGGAGGCAGAGGTTGCAGTGAGCCGACATCACGCCACTGCCCTCCAGCCTGGGCGACAGAGAAAGACAGGACTGTACCCCCCCTCCAGAAAAAAAACCGTAATCTGTATGTATGGCACTAAAATAATTTGTCCTGTGGGGTTGACATTATTGACTTGAAAAGTGACAATTACATGAGTTGTTTAACTCCAAACAGCTACTGAAGCAAAGAATGAATAACAACCTTTACTGAATACAAATCTAGAAATATTTATATCCTATTTTAAAAAGTTTGAGTGTACCCATAAATTACATTACCAACAGCCAAAAATATTAGAAGGAAATTATTATTATTTTAACTATTAACTACACAATTTTAGAGGACTCTACTACCGGGCTTTAAAGACTTAAATATATATATATATAAGAATGAAAAACACAATCTTAATATTTCAGGACCCAGGATCTTTTGGAGTCAGGTAAATAAAAAGATTGTAAAAAAGGAAATTTCCTCAGAAATTGCTAGGGATAAATGTGTCAAGAGTAGTGTAAGGTAAAGATAACTTGCAGCCAGATTCACTAATGAAGGAGTCACTGGATCCACCTAGGCCAGGAATTTCCCTATATATGTAGAGTGGCCCCATCCAGATGGGAAAAGCAATGCAAGCTGCATTAAAAATTGTCCAAAAACTTAACTCATCTCTATTGATGCAGATAGCAGGTTTTGACAATAGCATTTTAAATGTTATTACATGTTACCTTGAGGCAATACGGCTACTTTTTACATGTCAGTATACCTCATCCAGAGAGCTGAAGCACTTTTACATAAATCAATACATTCTTACATGTGCTTTCTCTTTTTCACTCCATCATTCATTCATTCCCCAAATTAAGATAACATAAGCTGAGATTGATCTAGATTCTAGACCCTGCAACGTTTGACTCCTCAGTTCTGCAGTATCAGGAGCACCTGAGAATTTGTTAGACATTAAATTTGTGGCTTCCGTCTCAGATTTACTGAATCAGAAACTCTGAAAATTAGGCCCAGCAATCTTTTTTCAGTAAGCCCTCCAGGTAATTCTGATGGTCTCTAAAATTTAGGAACCACTGGTTTAAATTCTACACTATTTATGGTTTCATTCTTTATCATTGTGACTGCTCATTTGCCAATTTCATTGTCAAAAAAAGAACATGCTGTAAAAGTTTAGGAATATTCCAAATAAGGAAATAAAATTCCTCACTAACACAATATTTAATTATCTTTAATGTTATTTAAATACAAAGCACGATAGTCACAGGAGTTTTTATTTGATGTGTCTTCACATACTATGAGCTGGCATGCATAGATAGTATACAACTATCCATGATACTTTAGCATGAGTTTTAACTATACCAGATAATAGATAATTGTTCAGTAAGAGCCTGTAACATACAATATTCTAAAGTATATGATGTCAATACATTTTGTAATCTATTCTAATGTAGTCCAAATATGGTTTAAAAACTTTCATATATCTACTTGGCAAAGTTAATATTTATCTGGCCAACAGCTGCTAGCTGTTTAATTGCTTAAAATTAGGAAATTGGAAAGTGGTGTGACTATCTGTTTAAGGCCAAATATTAATTAGGATCAAATAAATATAGTTCCTTAGATCTCAGTGGTACCTAATCTATGCAAACATCTTGCAATGATAACTCAAAAATTATTAAATGAAGGCCAGATAAATTAGAGGAATTTGCATTATATGCCAAACTTAGCTTTCTACTAAATTTACTTTTAAAAATGATGGTGGCATAAAAACTCATCAATGAGACTTAGGTTTTAAATCAAGCTTTCTCTCTTGTGCTTAAGCATGAATAAGCAATCACCATAAATGAAAGCAAAACAGTTACTGTAATTTACCTAAACATGTACATTTTGAGGCTAAAGAATCATATTTAAAAGTTATAGAATTTTCTCCCCAAATGTACTCTGAAACCTCATAAACATATCCTAAACTGGCTTTCTTCATTATCTCCATAGAAATTAAAGACAGAATTATTCTGCTAAAAAGCAAACAATTGAGGCTGCTCTCTAAAGATGAACTGTTCTTTCAAAAGAGAATGAACTCTTTCATGTCAATAGAGACTCACTTAGAAAATGGTGAATTCAAATGGGGAATCCTTTGATTTACAGGTCAGTAACATTGTCAATCAATTTGCAAAAGACTGAGTTTCAGGGGTGGGTGACCACTCTGAAGCATATTTTGAGGGCATATTCAGGTTATGGGTTACCTGCATAATTGTTCCAACGTTTTAAAAACTATGCTTCCTGGTAAATGATGTAAAAAATGTGGCTGAGCTGGCAGTGATTCAGGCAATCATCTATGAGAAATTGATTCTCACTGAGCTTGGATAATGATCCCAGATTGTGAAACGAATGCAAAGTGAGGCTATTGTGTCACAGCAGAGAAGAAAATCAAGTTGTGTGATCCTTTAAGTGCCGTCAGTGGAATCCTGGCTAGATCAAGTCCAGATAAAATGCAAATGTATAATATGACCATTTTCCTAAGAGAATATATTTTCACACTAATTACTACTTATTATCACTCCTTAAGGATATAAATGATTAATATACCATTTCTGACTTTATTGCTTGGTAAAGAAGTTCACTTGGTACAGTGAAATAGAAATAGGCCTCAGATACATAAATGGACCATTATGAAATGAGGAAATATCAAAAGGCAGAAAACATTCCATGATGCAAAAACAATCTCTTAATCATCCTGGAATAAAAATTAATTTAGACATTTAAGCTCCCTTTCCCCACACTTGATTATAAAACAAATATATGTTTAGTCTAGAAAAACTAGAAGATGCTGGACAAGCAAACAGATGAAAGTAAAGGGCACTCGCAATTCCACTTTCCAGAATGATGGCTCTTATAAATTTCCTAAGAAGTCATCCATAAAGCAAAAAGACTGAACCATACACAAGGCTTTGGAACCAGAAGTTTTTATATTTACACAAGAATTCAAAGCCTAACAGCTTTATATCTTATCTTATTTCCCACATCACTTAAACAACAACAACAATAAAAAATCAGATGTGGCCACAGAAATTCTCAAGCCAGGGCCCTAGGAGTCAAAACCCAGGTCCAAGTTTCCAGTCTTCTACTTACTTTGTGACTCTGGGCAAATGACTACATCTCTTTACTTCTTCGTTTGTAAAACAAAAACTCAATCCATGTAGCTGTGTTCATTCATGCCATACTCACTTCCTGAGCACACATGAGGCACTACATTCTGAATAAGGGAAGATGAGTGAGACATGGAACCTGCTATGTTGCTGCACTGCAACAAAGAGAGAGGGACAGGGACAGTGTATGAAAGCAAGGGATGTGCTGTGACCTGCGGAAAAGAAGGGTCAAGAAAGAAGGCTTCACCTGAAGAAGGTGCATAGTCTGTTATTCAGGCAAGATGATAAATAGAATCAGAGAGACCTGCTTTTGAAAAGGCTGGTATAGCAGCAGGCAGGGGGAAGGCAATGATGAGGAATGAAACAGGATAGGTGGGCCAGCTCATTAAAGCCACTATATGCCAAACTAAAGAGACCTTTTTTTTTTTTTTTTCATTTGGCAGGTGATGGGGAGAATCATATAATTATATCTGTACTATCGAAAGATAATTGCATGATGGACATAACCCTGACAGAAGTCCTGAATATGACAGAAGATTTATGACTTTAAATAATAATTTTATTGAGCACTTTATATGTACCAGACACGATTCTAACTGCTTTGTGTATACTTACACATGTAATCATTGCAGTACCTATTGAGCTTGGTACTAACATTACTTCTTTTTACAGGTGAAAAACTTTGGAACAAAAAAGATGACATGTAAGATGGAGCCCAGATTAGAAGGAAGGAGTAGGACTGTCTCTGGAGCTTGTATTTCTATCAGACGAACTAACAAAAGAATCCCCACTACAACCTGCTTCATTAAAATACGTCCAAGTCCATAGTCTTTATTTCACTATGAGCTCCTCGGACCTATGTGTGACAATGCTGATTAATCCTATCTACTTGAAGCTGTACCCCTCTTGGAGTATGTAAAGCTCCTTTTCTCATACCCCTCTCTTTTGGACTCTTTTATTAGTTCCTCTTCCTTTCGTTTCCTAACTAGTGTGCTGATGTAAAATCATGCCTAACATTTCTTAAATGCAAAAAAGTCAACAGTTAAAATGTAAGCCGTTGCCAATCAAACTATGGCATAAATCTTGTTATCCAGAATTTTCAATAGGGTAAGGGTACTAGAATTAATTCAGTGGGCCCCAAAAAGCTTGCCTCATCACATTCCTAATTTTCTGTCCAAAAGCAGGAGGAATGCCATCGAGGTAGGAGCACAGCGATTTCTCCTTCACCTACAGATCTTAGGGTAGCTGCTCCCTTTGCCTGGCACAATTTTTCACCCATGTTGACTTAATTCCTATTTATGCTTTATCTGAATCTAAAGTCCCTTTCTCTGGTAAGTCTTCCCTGAAACTCTTAGGCCAATTAGGGTTCCATGCCTTACGGTAACACAACCTACCATGAAGTATTTACCATGCTTTAAAAAAAAACCACACTTGATCATTATTGTTTGCATACTCGTGATTACTTACACTAATCACTGCATCTCTGATGCCTAGTACAGTATCTGGCTTATGCTATACAATCCAATGAGTATCGATTAAACTAATAATATCTGTCAGGTCTCTGAGCCCAAGCCAAGCCATCGCATCCCCTGTGACTTGCACGTATATGCCCAGATGGCCTGAAGTAACTGAAGAATCACAAAAGAAGTGCAAATGCCCTGCCTCGCCTTAACTGATGACATTCCACCACAAAAGAAGTGAAAATGGCCGGTCCTTGCCTTAAGCGATGATATTATCTTGTGAAATTCCTTTTCCTGGCTCATCCTGGCTCAAAAAGCTCCCCCACTGAGCACCTTGTGACCCCCACTTCTGCCCGCCAGAGAACAACCCCCCTTTGACTAATTTTCTTTTACCTACCCAAATCCTATAAAACGGCCCCATCCTTCTCCTTTCGCTGACTCTCTTTTCGGACTCAGCCCGCCTGCACCCAGGTGAAATAAACAGCCATGTTGCTCACACAAAGCCTGTTCGGTGGTCTCTTCACACGGACACGCATGACAATATCCACACTTTAAATTTTCCTTTGTCAGTAAGTTTATAATTAAGTTTATAATTAAGACAGGGAGGTGATGAGAAATTTACTCCTTCATATTCTAACACAAGTTGACTGAACATAAAAATCTGAATGATATATGAGTACATTATATGCATAAACACAACTGATCTTCAAGAACAAACTTTTAGAGTCTCGGAAAAGAAAAACTATATGTCATTTATTTATTTATTTGTTTAAAGTGCTGCAAGTAGATCTTACTTCCTAGATATGCTCATGAAGTATGAAAGAATGGAAACTACAGAGTTTAGAGGTAATATATTTTGGCATATGCCAAGTTTTGGATTTGCTTTGGCGCTGATTCTAGGTGGCTCTGCCTTTGTTTCAATTTCCAGGTGGCAAAGCGCTACAAAATGCAGCCTTCCCTGTTTTCCAATTCATTAAGATTTTTAGCTACTTCTTATATGCTAAGTCTAGCTCTGAACTCACTCCACAGTATTTATTTTTTGTATAACCTATTTGTTGCAAGAAGGATTTGGGATGATCCCCTGAAATTATGTTATTACTAGTCACAATTCCTCTCAGGGGAAATTATTTCTGTTTCCCCATGAGACTGGAAATAAAGTAACAACTATCATATATATATTGGGCTCCTACTATGTGTGAGTCTCTGCTTCAGGCATAGGGATAGTCAAAGTTTAGACCTGGTAGAAGCTTATTTTTTCTGTTGCCCTCACACTGATTTAGTTACAATACATTTACTTAGAAAGGTATTCACAAACTACTATTGAGATAAAAGCAGGTTACAAAGCAGTACATCTAGTAAGAGGCTTTCAGAATTCAGGATGCATAATTAGGAAGTGTATGGACAAATAAAAATTAAGAGGCTTAATTCTCCCCATTGAAAACCAGGAAGACACTTTCTCTCCACCCCCACCCCACCCTTTTTTAAAGAGCATTTACTTTAGAAAAGAGATCATTGTAAGTACTTTCTCCTTGTTTTGCAATGTATATCAATCCTTTTGAAAGCTAGATAGGCCCTTTGTCAGCTTTATGATCCAGGATGTTTTTCTCAAGGACCCAGGGGCCATCCTTATGAAACGCAAACATCAAGGAAGACAGTGCCCTACTCTTCCCTACGGGAAGGCAGGAGCTTAACTTTCATGAGCATCTGGCTCCAATTTGTAAAGCTACCTCTTGTCTCAAAAATGTACGGTTTGTTTTCCCTCTGGATGAAGCCAACAGGGTAACACAAATAGTCACTCCAATTACCAGTTAAAGTTTAGCTGAACCATGTGGGACAAAGTTGCTGTCAAGTCCTTCTACTTGAAGACAAGTTATTGTTTATCTTGAAAACGTGTAATGGGTTGTACCTGTTTGGTTATATGAAGGGATGAGATTTCTTCCTATCTTGGCAATCTTTCAGTGATTGCCTGTGATGTGTATCACATTCTGGTTTAATGCTTGTTTGATAATAAAACTGCTTTTTGTTATTGTTGTTGTTACATTTATGGAGAGGATTTCTGAGGTGGGAGAAGATTTTGTTTTTAATTATATTTCCCCAACAGAAGACATAAGAGTAGTTATCTCTGGAAGGTGAAATTACATAGATAGATAGATAGATATTAATATATTAATAAATATATATATAAATAAATATATAAATGTATTAAATATAAATATATATGATACATACATGATTTTCTTAAATGAACATACTTTTATAATGAGAAATAAAAAAGTGTTTTCCTTGTGGGAAAAAAATATCAGATTGGCACTTACAATACTTATGAAGATAATGGCTCAGATTTCTACACTTTACAGATCTCGGCATTAAGGAAATCCGATCAGAAGGCATCTACCATTTTATCACACTGTCTCCTCAGCCTGTTCGTATATAGGTTCCTTTTTATTTGTCATCCGAAGTTATTCTACTAAATTAGGGAGCTGAATAGCATCCCCTAAAGGAATGAAGTTTAGCTTGCATGGACTAGAATCTGATTGTGTTCAAGGTTGCTGCTCCTTCCTCCAGACCATCAGTCTCCACCCTGGCTCTGGGCGCCTGTTTAATTGGACTGAATGCCTGCACCACATGCACCTCGGCTGTTGAACCCCCAGCATCTTCCTCTTCTCATTTCTGCCTGTTTCAGAAGGAGCTCCACTATGGAGTTGCAGGGGCTCTGTTGCTTCCAGGACAAAGCGTGTAGCATTCGAGAAAGAGGAACACTCTGGGAGGGGAAGGCCCCAGGGGAGCCGCCAGGTGCATCACAATGAACTGGGAACCTGCTCCTCCTGGTGCCAGGCTCCACTGCACTCAGTCTCTGCTGCCATATTTCTTCCTCAGTCCCCCAACTGTCTCCTGTCTCTCAGGGCTCCTCCTTGTCTCTCCCTTGATTCTGGCTTCCATCAGGCCCACTGTCCTGAGGTTATCAAACATGCCCTACAGGTCTGGACCCTACCTCTCAATAGGGTTCAAGTTTCCCTCTCTTCCAAAGAAACCTTAGGCTTGTGCAATTGAAGAATGAATATGTGCAGCTGTTGTAAGTGTACCAGAATATTCAGATAGTTAGAAGCTCCGTGAATAGTCTATAACAGTTTGGATGCTGGTGTGTTAAGGGCCACAGAGGATCTTTAAGATCCTCTGCATCCAGCGAGGAGAAGGCTAAGCTCTGGTCCAGTCAAGGGGTTATCTCACCTGAACAAAGCACTATGTGGCTTAAGCAAAAAAAGGTATGAGACAAAGTGGTAAATGTAGGAAGGCATGTTTGCTTGTTTCTGTTTGCCACTATAATTTCACAAGCTTCTGACTCTGTGACAAGGTGCGGCTCTCTGGAGGGATGGCTTTGAAGACAAAAGAGGATACAGCACAAAGCTCCCACGTCTCTTGCCTGAGTCACTGTATTCCCTAGAAGATAAATGACCCCAATCCTTGCCTTTTCTTACACATAAGATAACATCTGATGGGGTTAGTGATTATGCTTCTATAATCTGTAACCAATATACTTTAGTAATCTGTAGTTAGATGTACTCTTACACCCAAACCTCAATGTGTTTCTACTTTAACATAACTTTTGAGTGAATCTGATGTGATTTTGCACATACTGAACCTCCACAACTTGTGTAAAAGCTGTGGCTGCAACAGTGTGCAGCA
Source organism: Theropithecus gelada (assembly GCF_003255815.1). Classification (NCBI taxonomy): domain Eukaryota; kingdom Metazoa; phylum Chordata; class Mammalia; order Primates; family Cercopithecidae; genus Theropithecus; species Theropithecus gelada. Next base: position 146,440,901 of record NC_037670.1, on the reverse strand, counting down.
GCAGTACTCCCGGCTCTAGGCCTCAGTCTATAGTCCTCAGTCAGACTTCGGAATAAAACTAACTTTAATTCTTTAGAAGTTTGATATTTTTATTCTTTAGTTGTCACATGGTATTCATAGATAACAGGATAAACAGCCATATATACATTCCTCCTAAGGGATAAAGGAAATAAAATCCCTAAGTCCCAAACGTGTCTGACTATATTTCAAAATAATTTTTGTAATTCTGTGCCTCAGTCATTAAAATATGCAACACTTAATAAAAATTTGTCTGAATAATAGAAATGAGTCATTTACAGATTTTTTAACTTTTTGCTCCTTGAAAATTATTGGTTTAAAGAGTCAGAATTACCATACCGAAAACAAAGGAAGTTGAAACTAAATAAGCCTTCCACTAGGCCCTTACTGATGCATAAAATTGGAGGGCAACAAAGGTCAACATAAAATGATTATAATGGCATTTTGCCTAAAAGTGTAACACATTTAAGTGAATTTTGTGTGACAATACAAACTGCAGCCTAGACTTAGATTTCTTTCAATCAGCCATGTAATTTTCTCTTCTCTTTTTCTTTTATGAAATGTATCTATTTCACGAATTACAGCCCTCCTAAGTAAAGAACACAGAGCGTGGGCTCGTCGTGGTGGCTCACGTCTGTAATCCCAGCACTTTGGGAGACTGAGGCAGGCGGATCATGAGGTCAGGAGATCGTGACCATCCTGGCTAACACAGTGGAACCCCGTCTCTACTAAAATTACAAAAAATTAGCCAGGGCATGATGGCAGGCATCTGTAGTCCCAGCTACTCAGGAGGCTGAGGCAGGAGAACCGCTTGAACCTGGGAGGTGGAGGTTGCAGCAAGCCGAGATTGCACCACTGCACCTGCACTCACTCCAGCCTGGGCGACTGAGTGAGACTCCTTCTCCAACAAACAAACAAACAAACAAACAAAAAACACACAGAGATTAAAGTAAAGGACGCCCAGGAAGGGAAGAAGCACAATGCATCCTACACAAAGCCCAGACAGTTTCAGCTCAGACAGAAGGAGAAGGGGCCAAGTTTCGTCATTCTGAGCTGCTAAAGGACTTGCCTATCCCATTGAAGCATCTACTAGATGCTACCAGCAATGGTACTTGTGAAGCTGGACTCAATAAAGAAGCTATGCAATTTTAACTTTTTTTTTTTATCGGGGAGACACATTAGCATTTAGTTTTATTAGCAGAGAAAATAAACAATGATTATTTAATTGTGATGCTATTCTGCAGCCACATCTTAGGTTTTTAAATTTTATACTAAATGAGAGTTGCAACCAAATAAAATTGTTAAGCATATTTATTTATTTATCTTTTAATCAACAAACACAAATTGTATATATTTATTATATACACATGTGGTTGTGAAATATGGATACACTGTAGAATGACTAAATTGAGCTAATTCATATATACATTACCTCACATTACCTCACATCCTTATCTGTTTTGTGTGCATGTGGTGAGAACACCTAAAATCTACTCATAGCAATTTTCATGAATAGAGTCAATACCAGTAGGTTCTGAGTTTTAGATCACTTAACTGAACCCTATTCAGCCTCCACAACGAGGCTTGCTTTAGTCATCATTATCTAGCATAGAAAAAGTTTGACCAGAATATAAATCTTAGCTAAACTTAAAAAAAAAAAAAAATCTACAGATGATAGGAAATATCTGTACATAATATCCATTCAAGCAAATCAACCCCTTCTAAATCCTCTTGTGAGATTATCAGGTAGGCCTAGGCTTGTTCAATCTGTTTGGGCTCAAGTTAAGACACTGTTCAATAATAATTACTTGGATTCATAATGTACCTGCTCAAAGAGCTTTTCTGCAACAATGTGAAGCATCTATTTGATCTGCACACAATTAAGTCGGGCATTATTAAGAAGTATTTTACAAACAGGAAAATTGAAATGCAGAGCTCTCAAGCAGCCTAGTCAGTTTGTAGGTTAATGATGATCAGAAAACCTGCACTGAGCACTGTCCATGCTCTTATTTAGGGTCTGTGATATCCTCTCACTGAGATTCAGCCAAGCAGAGGCCCTACATTTTGACAGGTGAATACACAAAGCTATGGTTCTTGTCCAACTATCTTTGCCCTTCTTGCTAAAACTAATTCACGTTAAGTTGAAAATATTTTGTGCCAACATATTTGTCAAAAATTATTTTTGCCCCCAATATAAACGGTATACAGTAAGAAGTGAGGCTCCTGCCTCCTATGTTTCATCCATATCTACAGACTCACTCTCCAGGGGTAACCATGGTCAACAGGTTAGAGTACATCATTCTAGCCTTTCATCTATGTCCATATAAATACATATTTTTTAACAGAAATGAGATAATTCTTTATTTTTATTTTTATTTATTTATTTATTTATTTTTTGAGACGGAGTCTTGCTCTGTCACCCAGGCTGGAGTACAGTGGCACGATCTCGGCTCACTGCAAGCTCCGCCTCCTGGGTTTATGCCATTCTCCTGCCTCAGCCTCCCAAGTAGCTGGGACTACAGGCGCCCGCCACCTCGCCCGGCTAGTTTTTTGTATTTTTAGTAGAGATGGGGTTTCACCGTGTTAGCCAGGATGGTCTCGATCTCCTGACCTTGTGATCCGCCCGCCTCGGCCTCCCAAAGTGCTGGGATTACAGGCTTGAGCCACCGCGTCCGGCCCAGAAATGAGATAATTCTGTAGTTAGAGTTCTGGAACTCTCTTTTCTACTGCTCAATTGGAAATTAGAAAGGAACAGTCTGTTTATATAAGAAGTGGTGACTCAAACAGGAAAATATAATATGTTAAAAGGATATTCCAGATTACAGAAGTTAAAGAAAGGCCAAAAATCCGTCCTTATTCTACATGGATTCAAATTTTCTTTCTGAGTTAAATTTGGCTTACTTTCTCCTAGGTCAAAAGAAATAAAACACTAAACCAAAAATAAAAGCCAAACACCAAACTATACTATACACAACCTTAAATTATGGCCTTTTTGTTTTCTATAAGTAGCATTTTCTAGTCTATACAGTTATCAAAATGGAAAGACTATCTAGACGAGATATTCTATTTTCAGAAATAGAATCAATTTGGTATTTAAAGACTCCCTCATTCTAGGGTATCCAGCGAGGTCTAACAGACTTGCGTGTGGCCAGAACAGCCACTCTTTATTTGAATTGAATGCATTCTTTAACTAAAAATTTAAAGGTGTTTAGGTTGAAGAACACCTGAGAATATATCAACATAAAATTTTCAATTTCAAGTTGCTTTAAAGATTGGTGAAAAAGAAACATTATAATATTTTTAAAGTCCAGAACATAAAGATTATATTTCTGTGGTACTACTTCCAAGAATGAAGCAGTTAAAGTACTCCCATTTCTGATGATCCTATCATTGCTTGAGGTTGCAGTCAAAGACCTAACAACTCAAAGAGAAGAAAGATTGTTAACATCTCCTAGGATAATCTTGGGCTATGTGTTCATGAGATTAAAAAAAATTAAATGACTTCGTTTTATCTTCTGTTTTTTTTTTTTTTTTTTTTTTTTTTTTCACTGAACTGTCTTTGTTTAGGAATTGTCATCAAAAATTTAAGGTTACGCGGGGAGGGATTGCATTGGGAGTTATACCTGATGTAAATGACGAGTTGATGGGTGCTGACGAGTTGATGGGTGCAGCACACCAACATGGCACAAGTATACATATGTAACAAACCTGCACGTTATGCACATGTAACCTAGAACTTAAAGTATAATTTAAAAATAAATACATAAAAAATAAATAAATAAATAAAAAGAAAAAGAAAATTTAAGGTTACTAGGAAGAGTGACATTTATTTTCTGAAACCCTTAAATGAAATGAAGTTGTTACAGAAAGAGTCAGATTCTTAATGCTGACATTCCCAGATTTACAATTCACTCTTTCATCATAAAGTGACAAGCAAGCCTTGCTCAACCTCCCATATTAACTTTTAAAAATGGGACTGTCAACTGTATTTACCAACCCTGTCATTTCTTAGCATAATTATAGCATACATCCTGAATAGAAAGTTGTTCTTAGCCTATGCATAAAACACAAGTAAAAGAGTATTATCTCTCCTCCCTTTCTCCACCCATCTGGTAGCCAGCAGGGATTTACATTGTTGCTTCATATATCATTAATTATGTAATTTTTTCATAAATTACCTTAGCTCAAGTGATTCCATTTAAATAATGTTTGATGTGTAATGTAATATTTCTAAATGGTTTATTAGTTCTTTTACAGACAAGCCTTATAATGTACTTAGTAATTTTTTTTTTTTTTTTTTTTTTTTTTTTTTTTTTGAGACAGAGTCTCACTCTGTCGCCCAGGCTGGAGTACAGTGGCCGGATCTCAGCTCACTGCAAGCTCCGCCTCCTGGGTTTACGTCATTCTCCTGCCTCAGCCTCCCTAGCAGCTGGGACTACAGATGCCCGCCACCTCGCCCAGCTAGTTTTTTTGTATTTTTTAGTAGAGATGGGGTTTCACCAGGTTAGCCAGGATGGTCTCGATCTCCTGACCTCGTGATCCGCCCATCTCGGCCTCCCAAAGTGCTGGGATTACAGGCTTGAGCCACTGCGCCCGGCCTGTACTTAGTAATTTTTATTAATAGAATCCTGTATGTTCAAACACTCAAGGGTAAGTCATTTCTTCTGTGATTGCCACTAATTTGACGAATTTAAATGATGAGACAATATGGGAAGGAACACAAATATACAGCTCAACAAGATAAACTGTTAAGATGAAACTAGAACTGAATGTGGTCAAGTCCAATTTCCTCAAGCCACTCACAAAATTAGTTACATTTAAGAATAAGACTAAAATTTTATTATTTTCATAGTTATTTTAAGCAGTTAGCATAGTCGTTCATTTTCTAAATGGAATAATGGCATAGAAATTTAAAAAATACTACCAAACTTTAAATACTTGTATTAAAAATAAAAAGTGATAATTCACTTTATAGTGAATAATCCACGTTAAAGGTTTGTTTTTGATGTAATTTGCTTGGGTGAAATACATTCATTTGGATAAAGAATTTCATTTATTTGTTTTCTCTTAGATAGTCTAGTAATTCAGACAAAATAATTATGTCCTCTCAGTTTGAGCTAAAAAAAGAGCTGTAAAATGTCCTCATCTTTATTTTTTTCCTAGGATCCTCAAATATTCTAGGAATAATTTTCCAAACCAATGGGAAGCACTAATGTAAATAAAGCAATTCACTCCTTAAAACTTTGGTAAGCTTCCATCCTCACTCTGACTCTGGAACATCCCTTTTTGAGATCTGCCACCCCACTGCCTACAACAAATACCACATTTTAATGAGTCTATCCCTTTGATCACTAGACTTTCCTGAAAGAAGCTAAAGCCAATAGGCCTTAGGTTATGAGCAAGATGATTCAACTTGATTTTAAAGCAAAGAACTATGCATTGTTTCCGCAAAGACCCATCTGTCAAAGCCTAGCCACTCTATAGATGCCGTGCCTATACTCAGCCCATTAAAAGGAGCAGCTCTGTGGCTGTCTCCTAAGATAATAAGATATTGCACAATGGTATGTGTTGTTGCTATCATATCTGCTGAAACCCTGGTTAAACTGTTGTCTTCTCCTAACCTGATGAGGCACACCCAAGATGCATAGGGCCCCTGGGCTGCTGGGAAACACACACCACCATCTCTCCATTAGTCAACATACACCCACCCTTGCTTGGAGCTGAGAACTATAATTTTCTTTCTCCCTAAGCAGTAGGTCCTCCGTTTTCTAACTCTGGGTTTAGGGAGAGTGGAGGGTGCATTGAAGTTTGTTTTTCATTTTACTCATACATACTTGGTAGATATCTGAGTTCTCTGTTTGAAAATTGATTGGTTAGAGGAAAATAACCTGCTTCTAGTTTTGCTTCTGAAACTAGAAAGTTAGCTGTTAAGAACACTAAACCAGGCTGACTTTTATTCTGTGATAATATCTCTAGGTATCACGTTTTTAAAACAGTTATATATTACTCTTAATGGAGCAAACATTATCTTATAAACAATAGAGTAGTGAATTTTTAAAAGATGGTTTGTCATATTCTTAGGAATTAAAAATAAAAATATAAACGTAAAAGGCCCAAACATGTAGAACTTTAATACTCATGAAGAACTTTTTGGGGAAAAGCTTATCCTGGAAGCAGCATTCCCAAACCACAACTAGCAATACCTAAATTAATCATTTAAAAAGATGTCCTGCGTTAATTATTGCCCAGATGGTGACACTGGTAGATATTTTCCAGGAAAACTAGGAATTTCCCCTTGTAATGTCATCTTCCATGGTCAGGGATGCCCTCTAAGCATTCTTAGTCCCTCCTAACATGTTTCTCATAATTACTAGGGGCATTAAAAAACAGCCATGATTTTTATAAGATACTAGGATTTCTCTTTCGTAGGAAAAGAAAGACAAAATGAGTTACAACTGTCAGATGTAAAGTTATAAAGTATATAAAATTATAAAGTTTTCTTTTTTTTTTTTTTTTTTTTTTTTTTGAGACGGAGTCTCGCTCTGTCGCCCAGGCTGGAGTGCAGTGGCCAGATCTCAGCTCACTGCAAGCTCCGCCTCCCGGGTTCCCGCCATTCTCCTGCCTCAGTCTCCCGAGTAGCTGGGACCACAGGCGCCGCCACCTCGCCCGGCTAATTTTTTGTGTTTTTAGTAGAGACGGGGTTTCGCCGTGTTAGCCAGGATGGTCTCGATCTCCTGACCTTGTGATCCGCCCGTCTCGGCCTCCCAAAGTGCTGGGATTACAGGCTTGAGCCACCGCGCCCGGCCTAAAGTTTTCTTAAAAGACAATACTACATTAGTTAATAAACATATACCCAATTGGTAGTACATACAAAAACATAACAGAAAAATTTTTAGGTAATCAGGGAAATACAAATTAAAAGTTAGATTCCATTTTTGGTTAATCAAATTGACTAGATTTTTTAGAGTTAGTGTTAGTGAAAACGTGGGGAAATAGATAATTTTAACACAATTTTCTGAAATTAATTTGACCATATCTATTAATATTATAAATAGGTAGGCCCTTTGGTCCAACAACCCTTTTGATTAAAATTCATGTTTACTGAAAAAAGAAATTCCTCAAGTAAACAGAGTTTGCTGATGCCTATTAAATTGGGTATAACTTGTTTATATAGCAAAATAAAAAAAGAAAATAATTCCATTTAAATAATTCAAAATGGAGTTGAATTATGAACAATGTTTGCTTTTATGTATATTTTAGGATTTAAAAATATCAAAAGTAGTATTTTATAGATGTATGGGTGCTTATTATAAATGAGTAAATTAATAGCAGGTCTTTCTGTACAATATTACAGAGGTTTACCTCATACCCATCTGCAGAGTACTCCACAGTCGAGATGTGCCTTAATTTGTTCACTCTTCCTGCTGCTCTGACAGATATCTTGATTGTTTTCCAGGTTCTTTTTTTTTTTTTTTTTGAGACAGAGTCTTGCTCAGTCGCCCAGGCTGGAGTGCAGTGGCCCGATCTCGGCTCACTGCAAGCTCCTCCTCCCGGGTTCCCGCCATTCTCCTGCCTCAGCCTCCTAAGTAGCTGAGACTACAGGTGCCCGCCGCCACGCCCAGCTAATTTTTTGCATTTTCAGTAGAGACGGGGTTTCATCGTGTTAGCCAGGATGGTCTCGATCTCCTGACCTCGTGATCCGCCCGCCTCGGCCTCCCAAAGTGCTGTGATTACAGGCGTGAGCCACCGCGCCTGGCCCGTTTTCCAGGTTCTAATTTAACTTATTGCACTGAAGAGGTATAGTGCAAATGGCTAATAAAAAAAAATCATGACTTCAGTGGTAATTTTAAAAAAGCAAATTAAAGTAACAAGACCTGATTTTTAAAAATCTGTTGAATTCGCAAAGATTTTCGATATGACAATCACCAATCTTGGGTAGTATACAGTGGAGTAGTCATTTATATGACAGACGCGTGTAACCTGTCTAGGAAGCATTTAGGCAGTGTGCATCACACATTTATTTATTTATTTATTTATTTATTTATTTTATGTTTTATTTTTTTGAGACAGAATCTTTCTCTGCCACCCAGGCTGGAGTGCAGTGGCGTGATCTCGGCTCACTGCAACCTCCACCTCCCGGGTTCAAGCAATTCTGTTTCAGCCTCCTAAGTACCTGGGATTACAAGTGTGTGCCAACATGCCCAGCTAATTTTTTTTGTATTTTTAGTAGAGATGGGTTTTCACCATGTTGGCCAGGCTGATCTTGAACTCCTGACCTCGTGATCCACCCACCTCAGCCTCCCAAAGTGCTGGGATTACAGGCTTGAGCCACCGTACCCGGCCTGAAAGTTTTTTTTTTTTTCTACTCAGTAATTACATATCAATAATTCTATAGCACAGAAGTAATAAAAATAAAAACATATCTGTCAATTCATCTATCTGTCACTGCTTATAGAAGCTTAAATATGCAAAAATAAGGAAGTGGTTACATAATAAAAAAATTATTCAATGGATTAGTAAGCAGATTAACTATCATGATAAGCAAGAATAATGAAAATGAGGAAATAAATATAATTTTAAGAGTAAACTGGATACATAACTCTATAAGTAAAATACATAAACTCTGGATAATAAAAATTGTCCTAAAAGGACTATAGCAGCTTTTTAAGTGGCTATTCCTGAGGAGAATAAAATAATGATTTTTATGTTCTTCTTTGTACTTGAACCTATTTTCTAAATTTTCTACAATGAACATTTACTACTTTTAAGGTAGCAATTAAAAAGAAGAAAGAAAATACATCCTTATCTACAAAATTCAACATGCTTCTGCTTCATCTATTAAGTAAAATTGACCAGGCTCATGGTAAAGCCTTTGTAATGTGATTTTATCTTATCAACCCAAGCTTATTGCTAATGAGTACCCAACTCTTAATACTCAACTCCATCCCAGATGGTTACTAGGCATGCCATGGCTCACCTAAATTCCACTCATATTCTTCCACTCAGGGCTAGAACTTTCTCTCCCAGAGTTTCTGATAATGATTTTTGGTTGTTAACTATTTCAAGCCAACTTCAGATGTTCATAATGTTCTAAGCAAAGTCTAGTAATGTGACAAAATCATTTTATACTCTAACACCAATAAATAAACAATAGTAATTCAGAAGAATGCTCCTTCTGAGAGCAAGAATCCTATCAATATTTGTTAAAGGAACAAAAATAATCGTTAGCATGATCATAACAACTCCAGCAGCTAACATTTATTAAGAGGTTTCTGTTTAGAAGTAGGCTCTCTGACAAGTGCTTCACACTTTATTTATCTCATTTAATGCTCAGAACAGCCCCCCATTTCACTGCTGAAAAAAGCAGAGCCCCAGGTTATGCTATTTCTTGAAGGTATATAGACAGCTTGGGCCTGAGCTTCAAATACAGTTTGGGTGAATGTCAATAAGCCCTACACTACCAAATTTGTTTATGGAAAGCCTATAAGATATCATTTTGTATTTTATATATCTATTAATTAATCTAACTATCCATTTAGCTAAGTTGACATGATGTATTGTGCTACAAAGCTTCCTTTTATATATAAAAACAGATACAAAACAATAAAAGTTTCTGCTAAATCTCATTATATAAGTAATATGTTTACCTGTATAGGACCAGCCAATCTCTTCAACAAGTTTTCTCTGTTGTCTGTAGTATCCATTAGCCCAATCTACAAAAAAGAAAAACCAAGGAATCAGTATGTAGAAAAATATATGTCCAAAAATAAAAGATGCCCAAATTATTCATACCATAAATAGTTCTTGATTACTTCTTTCCATGTCATCTTCTCAATGTGTTCTCTCAACCTCAACCACCACCATTACATTATACATTCCAATGCTCTTGTTCTGGTAGCTAGTAAAATTTTAGAGGGTGTATTTAAAGGATGCTGACATTCAGGCAGAAACAAGGTACATATTTAGGTAATGAAAGAGCAGCTTAGAGGGGTTCAGCCCCAAAGAGGGACTGGAGTCAGAAAGGACAGCTTATTATGCCTCCAAATTTTTGTTACCATTCCCTAAGTCTAATGCCTGAAATCCTATTGATTAAAGATACCTTTACATTTACAATCCAAGTTTTATTTGGATGCTTCTAGGGTTCCCAGAATTGATCATGCTTTCAAAGTTTGCTTCCATCCTAACGCAAAACAAAATTAGCTGCTGTCAGAAAGTAGAATTTAAATGTGCATATGTTGTTTGGGAGAAATGTTATGTCAGATAGCGTGAGTGAATCTGTCCCTTGGGGGAACAGAGATGCTTGAGTTAGGTAATGCAATGGGAAACCTAGGGCCATAAAGGTAGTGAATGCCCCATGACCCAGAGAGAGAGTCTCCAGATCTAGAACATGGGGCAAGGGATAGACAAAAGAAGATGGGTGAAAACCAGTCTCACTTTGCATAATTCAAAATTTTGCTGGGAGCCACGCCTGCATCCAACAAATGGGAGTGTTCAGATTCATTCTCCTCCTTGTATGATTGTCCCTTAATCCCTGACTATACTAACATTAATACTTCATTTCAGCTACGTAGTGGGTAAAATAAATCTTTGCAGGATAGGTTTGGAACCTGATTGGTGATGACAGAACTGTTTATGTAGACAAAGCTACAAAGAGCTAGTTTACAAATGTACTTGTAGAATATTATTCATTCATACATTGACACTGTTTATACAGTACGAAATTACTTCTTATTATCTGTATACGTTTGTTTTCTCTATTGGATGCAAATATCTCAAGGACATTTCAGAATTTATTTTTCTTTCTTCCATGTTATATACTCTCTGATTATTACAACATGGTAATAAATTACTATTTTTTAAAAACTAAAAGGCAGGCCAGCTATCAGAAATGCACACTTAAAATTCATAGGTTACCCAAGGCCAAAATCTACTTTGGAAAAATAAAGGTGTTGGTCGTGTTTAAATTTTTAAAAATCTATATATTAAGTAAATATTCTATTGGCTATATAACACACTTCAACATAAATCTATTTTTACAATAGTTTTATTAAAATATAATATATGTATCACACAATTCATCCATTAAAGTGTACAAGTCAATGGCTTTTAGAGTATTTGTAAAATTTTGTAACCATTCCTGCAAACAATTTTAGAACATTTTCATCAGTCTAAAAAGAAATTCCATACCCTTAGCTGCCACCCCACACCCACGCCCATCCCCCAGCCCTAGGAAAACACTAATATTTTTGTTTATATAGATCTGACTATTCTAGACATTTCCATATAAACAGAATGATACAATACATGGCCTTTTGCTATCACCTTCTTTCACGTCACATAATGTTTTTGAGGTTTATACATGGCACAGCATGTATGAATACTTCATCCTCCTTCACTGTCCAATAATATTCTATCATAGGGTGACCAGGACAGCCTTAAACTTCCCCTTGGTTTGACTAAACTTTAGAAAGAGTTGTTCTTGGCCATAGGCCCTTGATTTCCCTTTATTATAGAATTCACTTTAGGAAAATTGTAATTATAATTCTTTTTTTTTTTTTTTTTTTTTTTTGACGGAATCTTGCTCTGTCACCCAGGCTGGAGTGCAATGGCGTGATCTCAGCTCACGGCAACCTCCACCTCTCGGGTTCAAGCAATTCTTCTGCCTCGGCCTCCTGAGTAACTGGAATTACAGGCGCGCGCCACCATGCCTGCCTACTTTTTTTGAATTTTTAGTAGAGACGGGGTTTCAGCATGTTGGTCAGGCTGGTTTCCAACTCCAGACCTCGTGATCCGCCCGCCTCGGCCTCCCAAAGTGCTGGGATTACAGGCATGAGCCACTGTGTCTGGTTTGTAATTCTTGCTCTACTCCTGTGAGACATAAATCTTTTTAATAGCCACCTGGTAACTTTATAATCCAGAAATGTACCTCTCAAGGACCCGGGAACCACCTCTTTGAAAAGTAATCAACAAGAGAGACAGCACTTTTATCTTCCAGTTTAGGTGGGAGGGTAAGAGCCTAACTTCAGTGGGGCACCTTGCTCCAAGTTGTAAAAACGACTTCCTGTCATAAAGATACGAATTTACTTAGATAAACTTAAATTTATTTAGATAGACTCCTATCTTTATGACAAGAGGTAGTTTAGATAAAGCCAATCAGCAAACACAGACAGCTTATGGCCCTGAATGTCCTGCAGTTCTTTTCCACAAGTTCACTCCAGCACTTAAAAACCGAACCCAGCCTGCTTCATGTGTGTTGAGTTCAAACTCAGATCTAGCTTCTCTCCCCTACTGCAACAGCCTTGAATAAAGTATTTCCTTCCTGTTTAACTTTGGTGCAATTTTTGTTTTGACAATTGAATATGCCATATTTTATTCATCCATTCATCACGTAATGCATACTCGTGTTGTTTCTAATTTTGGGCTATTATGAATAATGCTGTTATGAATATTCATACATAATTTTGTTTCACTTTCTACTTACCAATGAAATCTTAGGCTCACAATTTATTTTTCAAATAGGGTTGTTCCATAAAATGCTAGTTATTTAAGACTAAACTGATTTAAGTTAAATCCTGGGGTTAAGAGTTTCTTTATTACAAATGAATATATACAACTGGATAATTAGAAAGGGCCATAAAAGGTTACTGACTGAGACTTTTAACAGTGTAGAAAAAAGTAATTCCTATTTTAGAGATAAGAAGATTTATGCCAAAAAATGTAAGTGGTTTGTACAGGCAGCAAGTGATAAAAAATGGAAACCACAATGCGGGGTTCCCTGACTTCCACTTCATTTATCCTCCCTCAATATCAAGGATTCCTACAAATCCTGAGCTACTGGTTACTCTCCTAAGGTGCTCTGCCTCAGCAGGAGTCTCTATAGCATGCTTGCCTTCAAGAGACACAAAATAGTGCAAAGCAATACAGCGGGCTACAGGTTCATTAGCAGGAATTACTTGGACAAATAAATTATAAAGAATTGACTGTATACGTGATTTAAGCTGGCAATCAACTGAAATTTTCTCTGAAACTTTGCACTGGCCATAGGAAAAAGATTCCTTGACATTTCTAATATATTTTAAGTATAAATACTTTAGAAATGTAAGACATTTTGTTATGCATTGTGGTGACTTCAGGAGATCAGATACCATGCAAAACCTGCATTTAACAAGCATTCTATTGAAATAAATAAAACAGTAAGCTCTTGTTTTAATGATTCATTCTAAAGGATAACAGCAAAACATCAGCAGAATTTTAGCTTTCCTTGTAGAGTTTTATCCCTACACAATGAACATTTATCCTTGGTTTTTAATTACTTACATTAAGAAAGCTTTTTCAATACAAGATTCCCAGGTGTTGGTAGCTCTCTTCAGTTCCTTTATGTATTGTTCCCCTAATTGTTACTTCAAACAATCCGTTACACATTCATATGCTAATTACATAGTGCTTGGGCGTGAGAGAGTACCCCACTTTAAAAATTCTACTTAGAGGTCTGATAGATGAGATGTGATAGCTCCAATGAACAAGAAAAAAAGAAGCCGGGTTCACTTTTTGTTGCATTATATACTTTGAAAACCAGGAAATCCTATATAAAAAAGAATCTATTAAAGTGCTTACGCATTTTAAGATCCATTAAAATAATGAAATAAAGAATTTTTTTTCTGTTTCTGTGGATTTCAGTTTCTTTAGTTTGTATATTTTGTTTCTTTCCATTTAAAATATTTGACAAGGCTGTTATGGTGTGACTGTTTTGTAGTGATAAAACTAAGAAATTTCAGGAAGTGACTGTTCACATGATATACAACAAGAAAATACATATTAGCAAATCTTTTTTAAGGTTATCTTAAAATTTGTCCTAAAAATATTCTTCATGAAGCAGCTTTCTAACCTCCTAACGAAATTCAGAGAAATTTGGTTTATATTATGTCAGATAACCTAAACATTCTCCTTTTAACTCATTCCACCTTGAACTTACCTTGAGCACTCACATATATGCAAACATGTATATATACAAGGATATATAAAAATACATATATTTATTTAGTATATGTATTATAAATACATATTTCATTTCTGTTTACTTATGTAAAGGAAATCAAAGTTTTGTTTTCCTTGATAACTCCCTATCAAGGAAAACATCTTTTCTCAAATTTTTTAAACTCCCCCACCAAGTTAAAATCAGGGTGCTCATTTCCTACTAAAAAAAAGTCATTAAAAATGTTTTGAATTCTAAAAATGCTGCTGATTGTGGCCTTACCCTAAAGAAGGTCTCTGTTTCATGTTGATTAACATGAAACAGAAGACTGAAGCGGCAAGATAAATCTTCAATTTATCACCTGCATTCTACTAAAAATTCTAGCAGCAGTGCTCTGACAAAATTCACACACAAACACATATACACATGTTATTGCCACAAATAAAGTGGTCAAAATATTACTATAATAGAGAGAAATACAGTCCTCCTAAGAAAAAGAATTTTCAGATAGAAAATAACCACAGATCTAAATTTGAAGTCTAGGATTTCGTATCTCTTAAAGTGAATTTGTCCAAGGTAGATGATAGTTCTTGCACATTTCACATCCTTTAAAGAAGTTACTAAAGAATTTCCGAGGACATAAAAAGGTAGCAGAAGTCTAGAAATGTGGCAAAGAAATCATAGAATTAGAGATGAACCATTAAAGATCTTGAAGAAGTCTGACAAGGAAGAGACCTGGGGAAAGGGACCGAATATTCCAGGTAGAGGAAAAGGCATGAGGACCAAGAAGTGAGAAATCACAGAACTCAAGATTTGAGAGGCCAGGGAGCGCTCATGTAGGATCTTCATAGATCACTAGGAACTTATTTTTGGTGACAGCTCACTATCCATCTTCACGCTTTTAACTTTCATCCTACTCTCTCTTCTTACCTAGATTTCTTTTAAAAGCGAGGAGGTAGTCTACTGAGTTGACTGAATGGCATTGAATGTACTTCGTATGTTGCATATATTTTGAAGAAAATTTTCAAAGAAGAGTATGAAATAATCCAATACATATTTTAACTGAAATGAAAGGGATTGGATGTGTGCTTGTGAAGAAACATAGGTGGTTTGTGAAGGCTTGAAGGACTTAAAACCCTCTGGAGATAGTATACTGTCATCAGAGTGGTTATCATCCACTAAAGAATGTGACAGTAAGACATGCTTAAGACTGAAGTGGCATTGATAAACAATGGTTGATAGTGACAGCAGTCACAATCATCTGTCACTGGAAACAAAATAAGTATTTTCCCTGAAAATAAAATAAAAACAGGAATTCCTTTAAGAAGAGAATCAACTGTTTTTTTGAGGCGGAGTCCCGCTCTATCGCCAGGCTGGAGTGCAGTGGCATGATCTTGGCTTACTACAACCTCCGCACCTCCCCCAACACCTACGCCCTGGGTTCAAGCAATTTTTCTGCCTCTGCCTCCCGAGTAGCTGGGATTACAGGCATGCACCACCACGCCCAGCTAATTTTTGTATTTTGATTAGAGACAGGGTTTCACCATGTTGGCCAGACTGGTCTCGATCGCCTGACCTCAAGTGATCTGCCCGCCTTGGCATCCCAAAATGTTGGGATTACAGGCATGAGCCACTGCGCCCAGCCAGAATCAACTTTTGATTAAAGAACACCTATGGACACATCACCTGCTTATTAAATACTTTGTATCTTCAGATGTTCTACTATTGTTGTCTTTCTCCATTTGATAAGAAAGCTGAGTTTATGATCTAACCCAAAACCATGATTTGCTAAGACAAACTTTCCAGGTAAAATTAAATTTGCCCACGAGTACAGAGTCTACAATATTATACATGGCAAATTTTCTCTGTGGATCTTCCTGTCATTCAATGTTAAGGATTGGCTTGCTGTCAAGTTAAATGATCATATAGCCTATCTTTACCCATCTGGAATGTAAATTTTATTCAGTATATATGCAACGACATTTATGAAACCTAATTTAACTAATTACGGTAATTCAAATAGTATGATTTGTTTAGGCTATAGTAATAGTTCAAACATTGCACTTACTGTTAACCACTTCAGATGTAACCAAAAGACCTAAAAACTACCATTTTTTTATAGTATATATATCAAGCCATTTGTTTTCCAATTTCAGCTACCTTCCAGTGTTAGAAAGCAGAGTTTTGGTTTCCTCCTCTCTTCAAAGGCTTCAAAATAAAAGTACTTTTGAATGTCTCAAAACTTAAATAGCATCTTTATGCAAAATAAGAGGATATTTTAATTTATATCATTAAAAAGAGGTAATTCTGGAAAAATATGAGTTATAAGAGTCCAGGTAACCTCTTTATTTAAGAGTAAGTTTAAAGAGATGAAAAGTAGATGCCTGAGGCACTATATAATCAAAATGGTAAATCATTTAAGGAGATGGAAAGTTTGAACATAAGGATAATGGAAAAGAACAAAGGCAGTCATTTCTTACATATGCTTACTTTGGTAGTGAGACATCCAGTTAAATGCATATGTCTCACAGGACCAAGGAAAGGCTCGAAGGTGAGCAATTAGATTTTATTGTCTCTTAGACATGCTTTCAGAGACAGAATCTCTCTGTTGGTAATTTGTCTAGTATTCAAGCTTTTCAATGAAAGCTCAAAATAGTCACAGGCTAATCTTGATAAGTAGTGTATTTTCCTATACTTAGATGCATTTAAGCTAATGTAATTTATCTATATGTCTAAAGTTGAGGTATTTTTTGTTAAAACATATTAATAATTTTGATCTTTACGACATAATGAAGCATGCCTATTTCAAACAAATTAGAAAATATACAGGTAGCAAAAATACTTCAAAAATCACTTGTAATTCTATGTACTGTAAATAACTGCTATTAACAGTTTTGCACATGCACATATGTTTCTCTAGATGTTACATATTTATATATAATAAATTTGGACTTTACTTAAATTCAATGACACGATTTGGTAACCTGTTTCTTTACATGATAATGAATCACTGACATATTCTCAATTTAATAAATATTATTTTACAGCATCATAACAGTTCACTTAAATCATTCTCTACTTTTTGGATACTAAAATTAAAAGTTGACAATGTCAGAAGATTTATTTCTTGAGCTTAAATGATATGCGTGAGGATAGTTTCTATTGAACTAGTTTTGCTTGAGCTTCAGGTATAAAATAAAATCTGTAGATGAAGTACCACATTTTTTCCTGTCAAACTTCTTCTAAAATATCAACAAAACACTAAGCACAAACTCATTGTTATTGTACTACAATCATTATAGTTACCTAGTTTTATGTCTATAACTAACAGTGAATTTGTTTCACCATAAGAGAAAAACCCAATGTTGACTGCTCAGCGATAATGGGAACAGAGACAGAAATATCAACCTGTGTACAAATAACAATTAAAGGAACGAGCTAAAATTAATATTATAAGTGAGAAGAGAACCCAATCTGTGAAGAAAAAGTATATAAAAGGGAGTAGAAAACACAATTCATCGAATGACAAAAATAATGTGTTATTATATTTAGGTATTATGTTAATATATGCTATTAAATTATCTTACCATAATAGTATTATTTAGCAATGTAAATAAGATTGCTGTTTTGAAATCTTATGCTCATGTACTTTCACTGAAATCTGACGCAGAGCAAGAACATCTGCCGTGCCCCCTTCTGACTGGGGTCGCTCAGGAAGTTCTGGACAACTGGCACACTCAAATAGCCAATTAGAGGATACAATGGGATTCCATTCACATTTACCATGAAAAGCACAAAACACCAAGAGAGTTCATAAAGGAACAAAGGTATGAACTATTTTTAATATAAAAGAAAATGCAAATAAATGAAGAGAACTACTACACTCTTCAAAGGAAACACTGATTTTGGGGAAGTTGTGATTTTTTTTTTCCATATTAATGAATAGGTCAAATCTCACTAGGATGTTTCTAACTGGAGACATTTTTTGAAAATTTATATAGAATAGTAAATGGAGAGTGATAATTGACTAGAACAGTTAGAAAAAGTGTGAACTAATAAAGGCTTGGTTATCAATTACTAAAAAAAAAAATGAATTGACAGATCAATAGAAAAAAGCAAACAGCACTAACACAGAACCTACTATAGATGCAAATTTAATATATGAGAAAGGAAACATCCCAATTAGATAAGGAAAATTATGAAGGTTCAAAGGTTGGGAACACTATTTGTGAAAAAAATTAAATCGTACTTGACACATACAAAAAAAAAATTCCAAGTGGAATAAAGAATGTTTTAAAAAAGATGCAGAAAAACTATTTACAAAGTGAACGTTAAATTAATCATAAGATGGGGGATGACTTTCTATGCCTGAAAAAAAGGATATTATGAAGAAACATTTATAACTATGATTATATAGCACTTAAAACTTGTATAGAGAAATGTTTAATGAAATACAAATTGTAAAATTAAGCTATTGATAAATGTTAAAACACATTACACAAATATTACAATATATTCCACACACAAAATTATTACAAATCAATAAGGGCAAAATATAAGCACAAAAGTTTTAAAAATGCAAATACAATTAATAAATTTATAAAGAACTGTGAGACTTTACTGGTACCAAAGAAACAGAAACTAAAATAACATGAAGATAGCAGTTTTCCAGCTAGCCGGTTGCCAAAGGTTTATTATTACTTTTTAAACATTCAGTGATGATCCAGAAATCTTGAGATGTTTCCTTATGTACAGATAGAAGAATGAACTACTATAAACTTTCTGGGAAATGACTTGACAAGGGTTATCAAGATCCTTAAAACTCTTCATATCATTGGACACAATAATTCTATTCCAAAGAACATATTTTAAAAGATTAACAGAGATTAACATGATGTACCAAGATGTTTACAACATTGAAAATAATGGTGAATAACTATAAAATACGTTAACATACAAAACGTGGGGGAAGTTTAAATAAATTATATAAGGTTCCTAATATGAAATGAGGTGAAGCCATTATAAGCATATTTTCAAAAATATTTATTGATGTTTTTTTGAAATATACATGATATAAAACATTATCAACAGTTAGGATACAATTTTATAAATAGTACATATATACAGAAATGTAAATTTCTTTATGTGGTGCCATTGGGACTGATTTTTATTTTTTCATATGTTCTTACGTTTTCCAAGTATTTGATGAGTTTTTGTTAGTTAAATATTTAAAAAATTTAAAGTGTCTATGCACTCTGAAAGAATGTCTCTGATTCTACAACTAAAGATAAATATGTAAATATGTTTTAAGTATTTTACACCTTTAAGACTGTAAAGAAAAAATTGAAATCCATTTTCAAATCTTCTTCCAAGAGACTGCATGATAGATGCAGCATTAACAGCATTTTAAAGTTAAGCTTATGAAATAATAGCCAAGTTGACACATAGTAGGCAAGTTAAGTACTTCAGCTACCAAGATAATGAAAAACAAGAACCACAGCAAAACAGGAAGTGCAAGAAACTCACAGATCATCTTATTGGCCATGATGATCAGATGCACTGGGTCTTCATTTTGTGGGTAAACCTTGAAGTAGTCTTATTTTAATTTTTATCATATTTCTAAAACAGCACATTTTGCTTAGATAAAATTAAACCCAAATGTCAGCGTCTATCCATTAAGCAGGACAATCTGGCAGTTTTATGTGTTAACAACCTGTTCTGAAATAGGTGTCGGTCATGTTAAAGTTGCTGCCAGGAGGCTGACTGATTCACTGTGTGGTTATGTCTGGACAAGGCAGAGTTTCTTGACTCCTTTCCCAGTGTATTGACTGAAAATTCATTTTTGGCATGAATTCCTTTTTTAAAAAACTGGTCTAGAAATAAGAAAACTTTATTCCCAGGAAGCATATTTACTATAAAAAACTGATAATTTTTCAATGGATCTGTAATTATGTAAGACATTTTCAATTTGCCAGTATCTTTTATAAGCCACTTGCTATTGCTCATTAAAACTACTTAAGCTTGGGCAATATTGCAAAAAGAAATCAGGATGAGGAAGGGAGATCTGTCTAACTTTAACTATAAACACATATATTTTTTATGCCTCTTTTCACTTTATTCTTAAGATCGAAATCTTAGATTCTGCCTTTAGGTGATGACCTTGGACAAGTCACATCTCTTTGCTTGTATTTCCACAATTTAAAAATAGGGGTATATATCTCTTTAAGTGATGACCTTGGTCAAGTCACGTCCCTTTGCTTGTATTTCCAAAACTTAAAAAAGGGGGTATATATCTCCTGTTTACTTACAATGATACTGTAACAAGAGATAGGGCATGTGTAAAACCATTTTGAGCTCTTTGTAAAAAATGTGCTTATAACAACACTTATCATTTCCTGACTTTTATTTTTCAGGCATTTGAAATTTTTCTTTCAATAGTGAAGCAACTTTTTTTACAACAATGTGACATTTATCTAATGTGCATAGCATGTTTCTGTTGTCATAAATTATTCACTTGTTTTCTGATGCTATCTGATTCTTAGTCTGAAGTGCTCTTTAGTTTTAAGGATAAGTATGGACACTCACTGCACATGGAAAATACAAATCCTGATATTCAAGGATAAACTGTTTCCCTAGAGAGCAATATGAACACTGAAAAACAAAATATTTAATTTAAATCAAACTTGAGGAACTACCCTTATGTAATCTAATTATGTCTTTGCGTTGTACTTTTTGTTTTGTTTTGTTTTGAGGCAAAGTCTCGCTCTGCCGCCTAGGCTGGAATGCAGTGGCGCGATCCATCTACGTTCACTGCAAACTTCGCCACCCTGGTTCAAGTAATTCTCCTGCCTCAGCCTCCCAAGCACCTGGGATTACAGGCACCCACCACCAAGCCTGTCTAATTTTTGTATTTTTAATAGAGACGGGGTTTCACCATGTTGGCCAGGCTGACGTCAAGTGGCCTCAAGTGATCCAATCGCCCCAGTCTCCCAAGTGCTGGGATTGCACGAATGATCCACTGCGCCCCACCTGTATTGTAAATTGAATACATTTTTTAAAGTAAAATTTTTCAGAATACTTTCCTTGTTCCAGAAAAGACTAAAGGCAGCGTAAGATCACTATTTATTTAAGAGCTTATACTGTTTACATTTTGAAGAGTTCTTCATTTTAGAACCACTTTCTCCACTAGCAATTAAAAAAAATTAAACAGTTTGATGACATCTCTAATTAGTAGGCTTTTAATTGTTAATGAGCACCTAGCTATATTCATCACTGATTTTGCTCATAACTGTACAAAAAAGATTACATCTACTGCTTTATTGGTACGTAAAAATGTTTCATTGCCAGTAGACTATGAAGTAATAATTACTATTTATCATTTTATTTCCTTGTATTGTAAAGTTTATTTGAAGTGAGCGGAAACTGTGCAAATCCTATTGTCTCAATTAGTACAGCTTAAGTACGGTCTAGCTGGCTAGCAGAATCATTTTATTGGCTTCACATTCCTCTGCGGGACACTTTTAGTCCCCATCCCATGCCTCTACCCTTTGCCAAACATCTCAGTTGTACTCTCTTTTCTTTCTCACTTTAATACTTGCATTCTCCATGGAACTTGGTGTCTCCACAATGCCCATTCTGTGAAACCCCAAAGTCGGCCTTAAGAAGCGAGGATTCACTTCAACCACCAATCACAATATGCTTATCTTCAAGTCTTGTAATTGGTGACCTATCCTGACCAACGACAGCACTAGGTCTTACTGGCCCACTGCTGCAACACCATTTCCCAAATTTTGCCTGAAAATTTGAATGCCCTCTGCAGTGGCAGATGCTCAAAGATGCTCACTGGGTTGCCTAGATTACACAGGTTTATTGCACTCAGAGGAACAACATTTAAAACGCATTCCTGTTCAGTACATAATTAATAGTCTTGGAAAATACATCCCATTAGTTACTTTTATACACAATTACAAATTGTTGGCCAAGGGTTAGATATTATTTATTTTGGAATAGTTAACTCATTTGGAACAAATATGCTTTCTCTCCAGGTTTATTGTTCTGTTTGTGAGGATGTCAAGAGACTGAACAAGTTAATGCAGTGTTTTTGGCCAGGACTCTGCTGGCATTTTGCCCTGGACTTACTAGGCCACTGGGACACCTAGAGATAATTAACATACTCCTGCACTGTCTAATGTGATAATGGTAACGGTTAAATAAAAAAGAGCAGTTTTTTTTTTTTTGTTTTGTTTTTTTTTTGAGATGGAGTCTCGTTCTGCCGCCAGGCTGGAGTACAGTGATGCGATGTCGGCTGACTGCAACCTCCGCCTCCCAGGTTCAAGTGATTCTCCTGCCTCAGCCTTCTGAGTAGCTGGGACCACAGGCGTGTGCTGCGACGCCCAGTTAATTTTTGTATTTTTAGTAGAGACGGGGTTTCACCATGTTAGCCAGGATGGTCTCGATCTCTTGACTTTGTGACCCGCCTGCCTCGGCCTCTCAAAGTGCTGGGATTACAGGTATGAGCCACCTTGCCCAGCCAAAAAAGAGCATCTTAAAAACAGACCACAGGTAGCATCACTGCACATCAAAGGAGCTAGCTCTGTGGGCAAGTCAATGTTTCTCTCTAAGTCTAGGAAAAAGAAAAAAGTGTTTTTATGAAAGGATTTACACCCTGGAATTTACATATCATATAACAGAAAGACAAAGATATAGAAATGTAACCTATGTTTTCCTTAATAGATTTTTTAGCATCTAAGTGATCATACCTTTCTGAAGTTTATACTTCTGTCATTAATTTCACTAATGGCAAATATTATTTTGACAGAAGATGTGTATCTGATAAGCTATTACAGATCTAGCCAAGGATACACTGATTTAACCTTGGAAATAAGATCACATAATTTTGTGCTCAAGCGGATCACAAACTGGAGCCAATGCCTAAAGTTCTTTAATACGTCATTCAAGTTCATTGGCAAATTAAGAAAACAGTGACTGCTGAAATACAAATTATTTTAAACTACCTCGTTTTTTAACCTCAGAAATGGTTTACAGAAACTGTCAACTCCTACCATTTTAAATGATATGCACCTCTAACTAACTTAAATGTCTTGCTTCACATACTATTTAAATGAAATGAATGCTTCTTGTGAGGACAGAATTCCCAGAAGCCTCTCTGGTCTCAGAGCAAGGGGCATTAGTAGGCAAAGAAGTTCTGCATTTCCCAAGAGGACCTCCATCAGACCCCTTGAGGCTATGCACTCACTTCCTACCTGAACCTCCCAGGTAATACAGTGGCTGGGGAATACGCTGCTCCCTCCTGATCAGGGAGTAGTGTCTGGTGATTTGGGATGGTGATCCATTCTAAGGAATCATGATAATACCATCAGCCTGACACAGCTTTCTCATCTCACACAAAGCTGCTGTCATTCAGAAGCATGTGTGCAGTATCTGGTGGTGCTCTAGTGGGTCTTGATTATCAGGGAGAAAGACTACCCCCATCTCCCTGACACATCCAAAAATAATTGATGCAGTTTTCTAAACCCTTCATGTAATTTTGCCCTCGTTTCCAGTCCACCAAATTACTTACGGGAAACTTAGCAGTAATTGTAGACGTAACAAGAAACCCTTGGGAACTTTTCACATGTAATATCAGCATGGTGCCTGGCACATGAGTGAATAAATGAATGAAAGTTACACATCTCACACCATGTTCAGCTCTGTAGTTACGAGAGGCTTAGGTAGAGCAAGTATCCAGTAAAACCCTCAAGAAGAAAAGGCATTGAGGATATTATTTCATGGTCTTCAACAATCCCATTATGTTGTTATTTTAATTATATTTTTTACAATTTTGGTCTTTAAAATACCATGGACCACCAAGGATATTTCAGCAAAATAAGATTAACAGATGATTTATGATTTTAATGAATTTGATCCTTTAAATTCAAGGCACGTCCCAAGGATTTTTCACAAAAACAATTGATCCTTTTCATGGCTTAACGCCACTGTAACTTCCTCTACACAGCTAGCGGATTGCCATGGACACACACTCGGACGCCTTTCATTCTCTCCAGGTCTCCAGAAGTTTACGTTTGAAGACAGAAAGAGCAGAGGAATCTTTTCTATACATAAAGCTTACTTGGGACCTTAAACAGTATGCACCTTTGTAATACAAATTTCTACCAGCAATTTATAGTATGCTAAAACATTACTTCTACACGAATAAAAAAAAGAAGTAATGTTTTAAAAATCCAGAAAATATCAAGTAATCACAAACCAGTGATTTAAGACAGTGGTAAACACCTATGATTTCACAGAGGTGTAGCAACCCACAGCTAAAAAAAGAAATGTCTGGTTTCTGTTTCTTTCTTTTACATATTCATTTAGAGACAGGGTTTCACCATGTTGCCCAGGCTGCTCTTGAATTCCTGGGTTCAAGGGATCCACTCGCCTCAGCCTCCAAAAGTGCTGGGATCAGAGGCGAGAGCCACCACACCAGGCCAGATTTCTGTTTCTTTTAAATAGGTGCTATACACAGAGGTAAAAAGGATAAAGTATGCAAATAAAAAATGAATACAGACTATGTAGCTGGATAATTCTAGGCAACAGTTGCAGTTTTTTCCTGGGAATTCAGTTAGATGGTTTTTGCCTGAACTTTATTAATGATTTTCTGAATTCTTTATTTAATATGTATGTGTGAATACGTTAAGAATTCTTTTGGTTGAATGTTAAATAATTTGAAATTTAACTCAATCTTATTCTATTTTACTGACAATACTCAATGGAAAAGAAATGAGAGAAAACTTTCCCCCATACCTGCTAAGGTAAGATAATTTTTCTAATCTTTTCATAAGAAATCCCAAGATAAACTTCCATTTTGTGGACCATCTCTGTGTCAATTTGTAATATTTATAAAACTAGCACAGGTGAAATGCAGCTTCATTTTATCAACTACCTATTTGCTGAATTAAACCAATTAATTCAATGACTGTAAACACACAAGAAGGACCAAATTAATACAACGTCCAGATATCTTATTTATTCCATGCACCTTGCTGGTGCTACAGATGAAAACTTCTGAAGTCAGTTCCCCTAATGCAAAGCTTCTCAAACTATTTCATACCATGTCTCAATTAGAAAGTGATAATGCTTTTTGTGCCTTGGGATAACATATATGAGCTGAGCAGGTGAATATGTGGTACACATGTAATTCATGAGTGGCACCACAGCACACTGACTGGGAAGCCTTGCCATCCTCAAACACCTGGTGTCAGGGCCTTTGCTCAGCCATTTCTCCAACTGGGTATCTCTACTTTCTCCTTTCTCTGCCTCCTCACCCAATCTCAATCCTTCTCATGCATCATGTGGTATCTTAATACCATTTCTTTGACTTTTATGGTCTTTCTCACAATTATAATCGAGTAATTTTTTAAAATATTTGTTTACTGTGTCACGAAGGCATGAACTGCTTGAGAATTCAAAATGTGTCTATCTTGCTCTCTGCTGCATATTCAACACCTAACCTAGGCAAACATGCTCTGTAAATATTCATTGCATGAATAAACGACAAATTTAGGATTTATAATCTCAGAGGAATGTTCTCTGCCACCCATAATTCATTGACCCGTCTCTGTTCCCCAATCTTTTTCAGATCAGTGACTGCTAAATCCTTCCTTTTATGATCAGGAGCAGACTGAACATTCTGTTCTCACCAAGCAAACAGAAAACAGGAAATTTTGCAAGTTCCCTCCTCTTCACCTTTTAACTACTATTTTCATCACCATCTTTCTCATTGCATCTCATAGAGACAGATGCCACCACTCTTTTCCCATCCTCCTACCTTCTCCAGGATTTTGTGGACTTCAGTCTCTCTCTCTTCGCTGAATTGCTCTTTTAAGCCCCTGTAACATACTTCAGCACTGCCCTCAAAATTCTCCTTCCCTTAATCTTACCCCCTCCTTTACCAAATGCACTAAGCATCTGTATTTCCATACATTTTTCAAGTGGCAGTTGTCATCTTTCAATGAACATACACCGGTATGTCTCTCTTCTGTCTCTGGATTACTTTAAGAGCAGAAACTAGTACACCCTTAGATCCTCTGTATCTTAGTATCAGGCACAGAATAAGTGCTCATGAATATTTAACACAATGAATAAAAAGAGATTACTGGATACAGAATGAGTGCAAAGCACGCTAAACACGTTATCAACTTCATAACCATCTCTTATATCGTGTTTCCCATACTTGACTGCTATCAAAGAACAGTGGATAGGGACACTATACTGATAACGAAATGATAACAATGCCTTGTTATAATTTTCATATAAAATGGTTGTAGTTAACAATAAATATATGAAATTTATTTCTAATTCCTTCTAGGATTTACTGGGCTTTCTTGAGTTTATCTAGTACTTCCTGCTGTTCAATTATGGACACCTTCAACTACACATTAGCCCCTTATGGATAAAAGAATCTTAGGTTTCATACACTGGAAAATGTTTCATCATAATTTTTTATTTCAAATATAATATGGAAACAGACATTTCTGTTTTCAAAATTGGTCTACTTTTATTAGAAACTCATTAACAGAACTTAAATTTTTCCCCATTAAGTTCTTACACTGAAATAAATGTAATGACTGACCATTTAGCTATCTAGGTGCCTGTAATATTGAATAGCTTATTGAGATACTGAATAGCTTATTAAAGTGAAACATATTTCATATATATGTGTATAAAATTAAAAGGTTTCCAATATATAATTCATTTTCTTACATGATATGTGATAGATGATATCACAGATGTAATGCTTTTATAACCATACCTTCCTATCTCTCATGTAAGTTTCAGAAAAGGAAGGGGCTCTGAAAGGATAAGAAAAGGAAAGAAGATAAGATAAGGAAAGGATAAGAAAAGGAAGAAGTTAAAAATCAGAGACAGTGGGAAGGTTGCTGTTCATGTTTGCTAAAGATGTGCATCAGAATTAGGCATGAAAAGTTATTTTAAATGTATGCAATCTAGAAACATTTATATGGAAGAAAACCACAACATACAGGTAACTAGTTATGACTACGGAGACAAGGAAAAAGTACTTTATTACACAAAAATGGCCAGTTACAGTGCAATCAGGTTACTCTGTCATCAGTATTTTCAAATATACACTCAAAATGAAAACATGGATTTTTAAATTATGCCAAATCTTAAATCTATGGAGGTCATAACTGTGCATATATTAAGAAATATAATTTATTTTCAAATCATACTTTATAAATGTTAGTGAAATTGGTTTCCATAAAATTATAAATAAGAATAGAATAATATATACATATATATATATATATTTTTTTTAGACGGAGTCGTGCTCTGTCGCCCAGGCTGGAGTGCAGTGGCCAGATCTCAGCTCACTGCAAGCTCCGCCTCCCAGGTTTACACCGTTCTCCTGCCTCAGCCTCCCGAGTAGCTGGGACTACAGGCGTCCACCACCTCGCCCGGCGAGTTTTTTGTATTTTTTAGTAGAGACGGGGTTTCACTGTGTTAGCCAGGATGGTCTCGATCTCCTAACCTCGTGATCCGCCCGTCTCGGCCTCCCAAAGTGCTGGGATTACAGGCTTGAGCCACCGCGCCCGGCCTAGAATACTATATTTTTAATAGAAGAAAACATTATTAAGTAAGTACAATATTAAACCTTTCATTACTCTTAGGTATGAGCTTTTATATTTCAAAGCACAAAAATCCTCATATTTGTAACTTACAGGCAAGCTAAACTGTAAAACTTGTAGGAAAACTCTACAAAAGCTTTTATTGTTGTCATTAGCTAAGTTATTGTATCATTCTTATTTTCATTCGATGTCTAGAACTTCTGTGGGTTTAAATAGCATTTCATAATTCATTAACTTTATTTTCCATGACTATGAATGCCATTCACTTCTAATAACATATACTAGAATCTTAACGTTCCTTATTTTCAGGTATTTCCTGCTTATAAAACGGATGAAATACTGATTTTAGAAATCATCATATTTTTCATTATAATGCCAACTTCAAGCCTATTTCAAATTCATTCACTTCTCTCCATTTATCTTGCCTCTACCCAAACTCAAACCACCAACATCTTATGAAATCATGCATCTGCCTCCTAACTGGTGTCCCTTGTTTTGTCCTACCTTCGCTTTTTTCTTCCCTTCCTTTCTTTAGTCTTTTCTTTCTTCATTTAGTTAATTGATACCTTCAACTAATATATACTGATAACATACTGCATGCCAAGCACCATTTAATAGCTTACTGAAATACTGAATAGCTCATTAAAATAAAAAGTGTTCCATATATATGTTTTATATACATAGGCACTTGAGATGCACTGGTGGACCCCCGCAGCCATCCAAACCACAAACATATTGTCCTTGTGTTCACATTGTAGTAGGGGGAGATAGAAAGTTAACAAAAACCATAATAAATGACTTAATCATGCAGTACTTAAGAAGGTGATAAACCCTATGGAGAAAAGCATTAGAGTAGAATAAGGCAGATGCACGAGCAGGTGCAATTTTAGACTGTGTGGTCAAGGGGAACCTTGCTGAGAAGTGACATTCAAGCAAAGCCTTGAAAGAGATCAGCGAAGACATCTGCAGACACCTGAGGGAAGAGCAGTGCTGGCACAGGTGCAAAGTTCCTAAGACAAGACCAAGCCCCATGTTTTGGAAGAATAGCAAAGAGGCCAGAATGGCTGAAGCTGAGAGCAGGCAGGGGAGATTACCAGGAAATGAGTTTCAAAAGATGAAGACAGCCTCTTCCATTCTTTTCTACGTTGCAAACTGCTAAGAGTTATCACAGTATTTTTTGCCCTTTTAAAAAATATTTACTTTTTTATTATGCATGCATGTAGTTTAAAACTTCAAGGACTACTGCAAGACTCATAACGGAAAGCAGCTGGACTCTGCTTCATTTCACTCCACCTCCCTAGCCCAGTGTCCCACAGGTCACAATTTTCAACTCTTCTGTAATTTCACGCCATATTTTCAGATAACATACTCTTATTATAATTTCTTGACTTACAAATTTTAGATACTATATATTACCTTTTTACTTTCATGGATAAGTATTTATGCTCTAACTTAAATAGTTCCATTCTCTCCATACCTAGAGTATAAATATCATATTTTAGAGGTATTTAACATCATCATTATGTAAATATTCATGACTGTTGAGCAAAGTAGTGTATTATGATTATACTTTCTATTCAACTTTTTCTTGCAGTTAATTAAGGCCTTTTAAATTTGATTATTTTCCCAGGACCAATTGCTAATTTTCTCCAAATCTGTAAAACACTTGTAGATTTTCAAAACATATATGGGTCAATATATTGTCTGATGCAGTCAATGAATAAGTAATATAGAATTTCCACTTTCCTCCCTGAAATCCTCTTGTTCCAATTGGACTGAGGGCAGCACAGCCTGCTGCCTAGCTTGTGTACTCAGGTCATTCTGATTGCTATTTCACTGGCTGCAACTCTGGTTTCCTGAATCCCATGAATCCCCTTTATTGGTTTATTCCCTTATTTTGGTGAGCACTGGAGCATATACTCCAGCAGCTTCTGAAAAAACAACAAGATAAAAGTTTTTAAATTGTCTTGTTCTATCTTCACAATTCTAGGCTAAAAATAACTTTGTCCTCCAGTTTTTTAAGGCTTGTATTGTGTTGTGCCATTATACTCTGATTTTAAGTTTAATTTGAAGGTAGAAGAGAGCAAGCAAATTGATTCCAAAATTACATTAGCACATATATTTAATACATCTAATAATCAGAAATAATCCAAAATGTGACAATACTAAAGTCTAACATGTCTGCTAAATATTCTGCAAATCCTAAATAAATTGCCATGAGATATTCAGGCACCAATGAATATTCAATAAAAAATTCCACACTATATATCTTATATATATTTCCATATACAAAACTATATTTGGACTTTCCCAATCCTTATCCAAGAGTATCTCACATTTATCCCAGAAAGATGAGTAGCACTATTAATAAAGTGTCATTAGTAACGTTATTCTAGCCTGAAATGTGCATATTGAAAACATTTTTAGATTTAAAATTATTCAATAATCCATTATGAAATAGCAATTTATTCAAGTTTTTAATTTTTAAAAGCTGCTTACTTGAAGTATGGTTACTTATATTTAAAGGGTAATGGAAATAAAGAGAAAGTCATTACAGAGGTAAAATATACCATTCTAGAGGAGAGGACCTTTAAGACTGGAGTATTAACATCTGAAGCCCCATTAAAAAGGCTAGGTAAAAAATAAATCTTATGCAGAAACTAAAATACAACACATACAAAAAGGAATATAAAAGTTGGATACATTAGTATTCTTAAAAGAGAAAAAATAGGATAAAATTAAGAAACACGGATGATGTATAGTTGATATTCTTTTCCAAACGGATTGATCTACACATTTTATAAAATCTCCTACGTACAATGCACGTAGCTCCTACAGGAGGAGTGGAACTAGAAAGATATGAAGTTGACAGCAGGTGACCTGTTGTATAACCTGACTATATAAGGTAACTACGTGGTCAGGTTATAGTTAACTAACCATCGCTAATACATTTCACTGGAACCTCGAAGAGAAATTATTCTACAGACAAATGATTAACCCTTTTTAATATAAAACATGGTATCCTCTTCCTCTATATTTGGCAACATTTGACACATTTGGTTAGAGCTTAGTATGTTCAAGATTAAAATCATTGGTTCAATTTTCACATCAGCCAAATAACTTCTTCCATTCTCTACTCAAAGTCTGAATATCTAAATTTGTTTATCATTTTGCAGTTGGATATATATATTTGCAAGTGTATCAGTTTAAGCCAAGAGCATATAGCCTTCAAATGATGGCTCAGTTTTATTTTCATTTGAAAAAATAGTAACTTTTAGAAATGATCTGGGTAATTCAGAATCTCATTAAACTACACATTTGAAAAAGGTGTTTGATATTTAATTAGCTTTTATTAATTTTATTTGTGAAGTTTATTTATTAGTGAAACTTATACATTGAAAAGCTAACGTAGATATAAAATAAATGCGATCCTAAATATACTAATTTACATAATTTCAAAACGCCCTGACTTTAGACCTTTCCACAGATTTTAACATATAAATACTCTAAACCTTGAAAAAATTGAGGATATTTTCTAATCATTTAAAACATTCTCTTAATCCTATGATTAAATGAAACCATGTGAAAATTTAGATGGATCTTGAAATCACTCTTTAATATATGGTCCTGGGCCACCAGCAAATAATAAATGGTAAAAAGCATTAGTATATACATATGTACTAATAAAATGTGTCTTATGGTTTTCATTTGTAAAACATTTGTTCCTAGTTGTTCTACCACATATAATTAGGTAAAACAAATGTCTTGGATTTATTTGCCACATTTAATTCATTTTGAACATAAGTCATTTATTTATTAGGGTGTGTAGTTCTTCAGGAAAACTAACATAGATTTTTTTTTTTTTTTTTTTTTGAGACGGAGTCTTCACTTTGTCGCCCAGGCTGGAGTGCAGTGGCACCATCTCGGCTCACTGCAAGCTCCACCTCCCGGGTTCGCGCCATTCTCCTGCCTCAGCCTCCCGAGTAGCTGGGACTACAGGTGCCCGCCACCGCGCCCGGCTAATTTTTTGTATTTTAGTAGAGACGGGGTTTCACCGTGTTAGCCAGGATGGTCTCGATCTCCTGACCTCGTGATCCGCCCGCCTCAGCCTCCCAAAGTGCAGGGATTACAGGCGTGAGCCACCGCGCCCGGCTAACATAGATTTTAACAAATGTGCCAATCAAAGTTATTTTCTAGACTTGTCACTAGGCATTTAATAAAAGCAACATAATATTATTCCAGTTATTCGATTAATGTGATATTTATAAGCAAAAAACATAATTTAACTTATTCTTTTTATCATGTATTAGTCACATTATTATTGATGAAACTGAACCTTATGAATAGTGTTTATTTTGATAATAACAAATACAGATAAAATATTCACATATAAGAGACTTGTTTTTAATTCCAATATCACATTGTAGAATTAAAACTGAGGAATCTTGTTGTGTGAAAAATCTATCTGCAAATATGATATGGAAGTATACCATTACATCATTGTCATCTTTAAAATGTAATAACTAACTATTCCATATGTATACTGAATACAACTCAAGTTTATTTTATAAAATTATGGATCATAAACTTCATTTAAAAAATACTGTTAGCAAAACCTGACAATTTATTATTTTAATTGATACTAGGAAATGAAGAACAAGCAAGCCACTATCCACATGGTGTCAAGCCAGTGAATGTCTTTAACATCTTTGATGTATAATCAGAGCCCACTGCCCTTTCCCAAGCCCCATCCAAGATACAACCTTGAAATTAAGGGAAAACCCCAAGCCCCTTCAAACAAATCTTATTTTTTGAAAACTTGGTGCCAGTCAGGCACCTACCAAACAATGCCAAGCTTCCACTTAATTATATTTCTTATGAAGCTTAATTGAAACTATGGAAGATTACCTTATGACATTGGTTCTAAAATACTGAACCATATCTCAAACTGATACAATCAAACAAAATGTGTAACATTCGATGAAAAATTTCTTTCATTTAGCCTTTGTACATTAGTAAAAAAACAATTAATAGAGTTCTATTTTAACAACTACTACCAAACATAAAAGTAAATCTAAATTTTATATTTTGAACACAAAAGTTCATAAGGCAGGAAATATTCTAGACATAATCTTTCATCCTTGATACAGTCTTTAGTCAACCAGAGACCCTGTGCTTTTGGAATTGCTTCCTTTAAATGGAGGTAGAGACCTTTTAAAACCGTTACCACTAGGCTAACTTCTAAGACCAGAGATTCCAGGATAAAATTAAGTTCTCCAGTTTCCTAGAAAAAAAGTACCACTGAAACATTACAGGGTAGGTTAAAGTATTACCACATACACAGAAAACCACAACTTTTATTTGAGAAGCAATCTCATGCAGTCAAGGTTTCTTCACCCTTTGTGTGGTGGAGGCAGTTGAAACAGAAATAAACCTACTTGTACTGACTATCATCAGTACCTCTTGTAAATTATGCCAAAAACCCAGGAAAGGGGTACCAATAGGGTGATTGAGCAAAGCTGTAAAAGAGTGAGCCAGTGGTAAAATGACTAGGTGATCTATCAAAAAAAAAAAAAAAAATGCTTCCAGATTTACTTACAGCCCAACCATACAAAAAAGATACTGTATTTTTACAGTAGGTCTAAATTTGAATTTATATCACAGAGCCTTCTTTTTCTTTTCACCTTTAAAGCACAGATGCCCACCACTTATGTGTGTGTGTGTAAAGAATAGAAACCAGAAATCAGCCGGGTACAGATATCACTGTTAAGTGTTACACGTACTTCAGATTAACTTTCAGCAAAATCTTAGATTTGAATCTCCCTATAGATGTCAATTTCCACTTGTTGCAGATATTTTAGATCTTTCTGAATGATTCTCATGCTCATGCTCCAATTTCATATCTGCAGACCTTGTTGAAGCTGAAGTGGGAAACTGGGGACAAGACCCTTTACCAAAGCACTGTATGAAGCAGCTGTCCTTTATGACTCTCCTTGTCTCCTTTGTCCACAACTCTTCTCATAAGAGCTAGGCAGAGGTGTGAAGGATGCTGCGGTAAAAGTTGACAGTAGGGGGATCTGTTCTTTTAGTAAGACCTGGAAAAGGTGCTGTCTCTTCCAAGTCTTTAGTAAGACCTGGAAAAGGTGCTGGTTGGTAGTCTGCTATAGAACATAGAATTCTTAGACATCATTGTGTTCTCCCAAGGACCAATAGCAGTGATTCCAAGGCAAGAGAAAAAGTCTTCCTCAACATCCTGCTTTGGAATCAAATTATCTATAGTTTCTTTGGCAAAATAAATATAAAAGCATATTCAAAGGCTCAAATCAGTAAAAGAGCACAAGTGTTTTAAAAGCAGACATAAGTCTACATAATTATGGTTCATTTAAAATATCTTTAACTAAACAACTTGCATAGACAGCAAAAATGTAATTACTTTAAATCTACCAAAGTCAAGTTAAAGACCCAGCTTTAATTCTTAGGTTCATGTAAAAGCTAAAAGATTGTAGATTACCTAATATCATTGTTTTTCTAGGTAGCTGAACAAAATTGTGCTTGTATTTATTAGCACTGACACGAAAGGTTATGTTTTCTATGCTAAGTCAAGTTCTCCTTATTTTTTGGAACCAAACAATAAAATTCCAGAAACTACAGAAGTAACAACAGAAGTTACTATTTAAATTCTAGAAACCCTGGAATCTATCCTTTTAAATCTTACTAAATAAAACCATCTGAGTCTCTTCTGATTATAAGGCCCATGACATTTTTATAAATAAGGAATTAAAGTACATTTCCTGCTTCACGAATATGGCAAAAAATGTTGAGATTAGTTACTGTGTTAAAACAAAAAAGATCAAAAATTAAAAACTCAAAATAATTATTATAGTAATTATGATCTTTTAAGAAATAAAACCAGCACAGGAAGATTCAGTTCCAAAAGGTGAGTTTCTCTGGGGACCTCCATCTGCTTTCTTTGAGTGAGGCTGTGAGCGCCCCCACTGAACAGCTCCCTGATATGGGAGGCCTGGTTCCAGGCTGCTATCTGCTATCCATCTTAGTCCTCCTCACCAGTGATGTGCCCTTCACTATCTTCCTTCTGGGGTGCCCTCGATTGGCGGCCAGCCTCCTGAGTGAGGTACTTGCAAAATGGCTCAATCTCCCCTGTCGCTCCATTCTCTTTTCCCCTACATGGAGGAACTGGAAGTGCATGCACTTTTGCTAAAAACATGCCCAACCAGAATGGGAAATTATTTGGAGATCTATCAGTGAAGGTTTCAGTACTTACTCATTTCAGAGACCAATACAGAAAAAAGTAATTTATATTCAAAGGCAGTCTTACACTGTAATTTGAACTTTTTATTCAAATTTTATTATAGTCTAAACACCTACTATTGTGTGTGTGTCTAAGTGTGTGTGTGTGTGTGTGTGGATGTGTGTCTCTCTGTGTGTGTGATTTAAAGACTGGAACAGAATCCTGCATGCATTTCAGATTAACTTTTAGCAAATCACTGAGTTTAATTTATTCTGCTATTTTGTTCATTCATGCTTTCAGTTGATATTTAGAGAATGTATCCTATGTGCCATATCCTTCTTCATTTCTCAACCAAAGAATAAGCAACAAAAGGAGGCTTGCTGTCTTCTTCTTGCTTTATGACTCGAGCTAAGGGATGGGTAAAAGATGAAGTTTGAATTGAGCTGGAGATTAATCTTTTAAAAAGAAATGGACTTTTAAAAACCAAAGTGAGCCAAAAGCACAAAGAATGCCATTGCAGGATAGAAAAGTAGAATTCAACCTAGCCTAGTTGGATACAATGGCTGGGTAAAAAATAAAAGTCTTCATATTTATATTCCGTTGATTTGATGTGCCTTAATGCTTACAATTTCATTCAAAAGTGAGCAACAGAACCCTGGCTTTTCTTTCAGTTTGTTTGATAAACTAATAATTTTGAACAATTCAAAGTGGAAAAATCTAGTGCTTTAACAACAGCAGAAGCCTATAATAAAATGTATCTCTCCCACTTTTTCATTGTACAAATAATGAACATGACAACAGCTTTTTAAGTGAATAATAAATGATATTGCAGTTGATACAGTCTAACTAGAGAATTTCCAGCAAATTCATACCTGCCAGCAAAAATATGCATTTTTATCAAATGAGATAAATTCATTTTAAAACTCACAATGTTACATGATACCTAACTATAATAACACAGTTGCCCAACCTTAATTAAGTGACGCTATCATAATTGGTATTGCTCTAGTACTAAGTGCAACAGCAGTATTCTATGCAAGCAAGGGACTGGACAGTCTTGTTCTCCTCTATATTCCCAGCAGTCAGCCCAGTGCATGACACACAAATGTTCTTTATTAAACAAATACATAGAACTTTCAAAATAGGAAATTCGTGCTAGACAGCTTTTACCTCTGTTTTTTTTTTTTTTTTCTTTCTCCTATATCAAAAAGTAAATCTGCTGGTTTTTCAACATTGCACTGCATGGCTATGGAATCTTGAAGGAATACAGAAAGCAGTATTATAAGGTTTTCTTTCATTGTGGGCATGAAGGCAGATATTATCAATAAACACTGATCAATAAACTAAACAAAGAAATTAATACACTTTCTTCTTGACACAGGATTATACTAGGTAAAAGAAAGTTCAAGAACTCAAACAACTCAGCAGTAAAAATAATAGTAATAACAATCATTTGATTAAAAAATAGGCAAAAGATCTGAATAGATATTTTTCAAAAGAAGACATACAAATAGCAAATAGATATGTAAAAAAAATGCTAACGTGTCTAATTATCAGAGAAACACAAATCAAAACCACAATGAGATTTCACCTCATCTCAGTTAGGATGGCTATTATCAAAAAGACAAAAAATAACAAACTCTGGTGAGAGTATAAAGAAAGGAGAACTTTTATTCCCTGTTGATGGGAATGTAAACTAGTATAGCCATTTTGGAAGAAAGCATGATATTCCTCAAAAAATTAAAATTAGAATTACCATACATGTCAACCATCGGAGTGCTGGGTATATATCCAAAGGAAATGTAATCAATATGTCAAAGATATATCTGCACTCCTATTATTGCAGCACTATTCACAGTAGCCTAGATAAGGAATCAATCTAAGTGTCCATCAATCGATAAATGAATTTCAAAACGTGGTATATATACATAATGGAACATTAGCCATAAAAGAATGACACACTGTGATTGTGACAACATGGATAAATTTAGAGGATATTATGTTAAGTGAAATAAGCCAGGCACAAAAAGACAAATATCGCATGATCTCACTTACATGTTGGAACCTAAAAACATTGATCTCATAGAAGTAGAGAGTAGAAGAGTGACTACCAGAGGCTGGTGAGCATAGCGGGGACAGTCGGGAATGGAGAGAGATTGGCCAACAGGTACAAAGTTACAGTCAGACAGGACAAATAAATGCTGGTGTTCTACTGCACAGTAGGGTGACTATAGCCAACAATAATGTATTGTATTCTTCAAACTAGCTGGAAGAGGGAATTTTTAATGTTTTTGCCACAAAGGAATGACAAGTGTTTGAGGTGGTAGGTATGCTAAGTACCCTGATACGATCATTACACAATGTATATATGTATTGAAACATCATATTGTAGCCCATAAATATGTACAATTGTTATGTGTCATTTAAAAACAAAATAAAACTTCATTCAGGATAATAAAATAATCTTCTACACTCTTGATATGCATTTATGAAATAACTCCTAGAAAAATTATTTCAGCAAATAGCATCAAAGGCCAAGTAATTGTTATATTCTAAAAACACTGATCTGTAATAAAGTATCAAAAGATGAATTATAAATAAATTCTGATTTGACTTGTGCAATATTTCATCAAATTTTAGAATATACTAACAGTGAAGACATTTTTGGTAACTCTGTAATTGTGTAATACTCATTGAATCACTTCTTTAAAAAGTGATCTATATTTTATATCCTGAAACAAGCATACAGAAAAGATTTTAAGGCCATTTTAACAAAATACATCTTTTCTGCAATAATATTTACCTAAATCTGGTATTTATTACATTTTTCCTGAACTTTACATAACATTGCCTCATCCCTATTTTTAGCTCTGTTTTCTCACTTTGAGTAGGTTGTGAAGACGAAAATAAGATTACTGGCATGCATAATGTTTTTGCTTGAATTATGGAAGGGGCTTTTTATAACATTGCTCTCTGTTACTACTTTCATTCTCAAGAAAGAATCACTCAGAATCTAAGGGTATTCATAGTGGTAAATATCAGAAACAGAAAATGGGGTACATAGATAGGGACACATACTACTAAAATTATTTTTCTTTGAGTTCAGACCCACTAATTCAAGCTCACCTACTGAGCAGCTACATGATATTGAACAAGTTGTATGACCTTTCTATGCCTTATTTCATTTGTAAAATGGATATAATAAGTCTTACAGGGTTGTTTTGTTGAATTACTTGAAAAGCGGAAAACGGTTAGCAGTGATTGGCACATCGTTCGTGTACAAGAAACAGTGGTCATCATACTTAATATTAGACTTTGAAGGTAGAGATTTCATTGTTTTATTTTGCATCCCAAACTGATCGCAGTGCCTTTTACAGTGCCTATTGAAAGAATACATAAACACATTCTGGCTTCAGGTACATCCTTACGGTCCTATGTCATCCTCCCAATGCAAAGATTTAGAGCCAGGCAGGAAGAGATGTCTGAATAAATTGGGCAGCATGATTTACCCTTATCTATATCCTACAGGTGAACCACTATACCAAAGCTGTTTGTTAGTGGGTTCCCCCTACAAACAGATACAGAGACTCTAAAGAGCTCTTTGCCAATTGCACATGATTTACATGTCATGTGGTAAGTTAGTCTTTGGTGCTGAGGACTTCTCGGAGTAGAATGGGAAGAGAAATGTATAAACAATTACCATATAATGGTATATAAACCATCAATGGGACCCACCCAATAAATAAAAGAGGCACATTGAAACAGTGTGATTTCACAGAAGCAGTGACCTTCCTGGGACAGACAGAAAGGTATCAGAGACAAGGCAAAGTTTGTATTCTGTTGTGAAGGGTGAACGGCCTCTTCTGGGTTGAGCAGTTTTCTTGAATTGCCAGGGCTTTGACCCTTGTTCACATTTATGACCTCCTGTCTTCAGCATCTAGTTTCAGTTCACCCTTTCTGCTTACTTTCTCCCTGGTCATGTTTCTTCCTTCTTCCAGCTCCCACACTTGACCTCTGCACTCTGAAATCCAAATACAGGCTCTCAACCTGTATCTCAGGTTTCAATACCTATTCTCGTGCCCCGTTCTGTCTCAGTAATTGACCCTCTCACATCTGCTCAGGCTTCAGCCATGAGAGTATCTATTGACTGGGCCAGAATTTTCTTCAGAAAACTGATCTCTGTCTGTTCCAACGGCTTTGCAGGCCCCTACGTTTACCCACTGGAAACAGTGGTCACCGCTATTAGAGAACTAGTTCCTAAGAACAAACACTATTTCTAGAGTTTCCCTGTACTTTAAAAATTCTCTCTTGTCCAAGGCCCCAAGCTTGGTCTCCAACAGTCCATAAAAGGAACTCTCAATCCATGAACACCACGTACTACTCTCAAGGGATTTGTCAACCTCCAATTGAAGGCTGCTCCATAGCCCCAGTCTGACTTGCACAGAGCTATAGGGTCTTCCAGTCAGATGTGGTCCTTTCCTCAGGTCTAGGGCATGGGTATCCACCTGTCCCAAGTCCCCATCTTCTCTGTGCTTAGTTGTAATTCCAAAGAGCTCCAGGACTCATGTTTCTCAGGAGAGAGATAGCCTGAAAGAAACTAAATAATGTCCCTACATTACCATTCTGTTCAAATGAAATCTGAGCTTTCAGTAACTTCAAAGATAGATAGAACAAAACTTCCGATAACTTAAAAAAAAAATGAACTCGTACAGTTAGCAGAATTTATCTTCCATATATTTGATGTTACATATAAAATATTATAAACATGACAAAGCAAGAAAGATATAGAAAATGTACTTGAGAGATCTTGAAATCACATATGAATATACCTCCAAGTATTATAAGGTAGAAACATTGTGAGTCATGGCTGAAAATAAATATAATCGATTTGAACTGGTGATAAGCTTTAATGCCTAGTGGAATTTGCCAAGAGGAAGAAAATAGAGATATGTTCTCATAACTACAATTTCATTGAAAACAACTATTTTTTTTTAAAAAAATCCATTATTACTGAAGGGCTTCTGAAGCTACAAAATGTTTATTGTCCTGGGACTTGAATATTAAGACCAGCTGAGAGACAGAAAAGAAAGCAGTGATGGAAAAATTTTATCTAAGATACTTTAAATTATAGCAATAATATCGGGCTTTATTTATGAATAAATAAAAGTTTACACTGGACTTGCTGAGTTATTTCTGTAGTCTCATATCAATTCCTCATGCACTGCCACCATTAGTGATTCCATGCCCTATTTTACTTCTTGAACACACACTCTGCTTTAGTTTTTTTCCCCTGAAGCGAAGTATTTTTCCCCTGAAGCTTCCCCTCAACTACTTACTAAGAGCTACCCTGAACTTTTTGGTAGATTTTAAGTAAGTATATAAAATACTTCTCTTTGTAGCAAAATGTACTTATTTTTAGAGCAGCAGATATACCACCTTGTTCTGATGTATAGGTTAGCAAGCAAAGCATTCAGCAGTACTCCCTGAGCAGATTTCTCAATTTCCTCAAAAGAAACATATTCAAGATAATTCCCTCATCTGCCTGAAGGAAGTGTAGACAACACACACAAATTTGGCATTATTCTGGCAGGGAAGAAAAATAGTGTATTTAAAAAAAATGAAGGCTGACGTCAAACTCCATCTTCTCACCCTCTAGAAAATATAATTTGAATACAATGGAGACAATATCCATTATATTTATATTACAGCTATTCAAAACAGCAGATAAAAGATTTCTAAGAAATTCCTTTAACAGCTGAGTCACTTTCTGGAGTGTATGCAACAACACCGTTTTTGGATTGTGAAAACAACACGTCCTGCTTCTTCTGAATTTCTTCATTGAAGGCTATTCCACAGCATAGAATCACGCACAGAACATGAAAAAAGTCCATCACATTATTCTATGATTAAAAGAAATCTTCTCTGAAGTGAATTCAGTGAGTAGGATGAAATTTATGAGAGTTGCACATATTCCTGAGTGTCTCTAAGTACTTACATGGTTTACTGTTTTGTTTTAGCACCGAGAGGGCTGATACCACTCTATATACATTATCAGGTATCATTTTCTGCTACTGTAGTATTTAAATGTACCACCAAAGTGGTTCATTCTACATTTAGTAGGATGTTGTTTTCCTCCTTCCCTAGGGCAAAGTTCTCTTTTCTTTCTTTTAATTTAAACTAGATTAATAGATCCATTATGATATCATAAGGTTTTAAGGAAAAGAATCAGTGCTTAAAAATTCTAGTTGAATGGCCAAATAAGTAATGAAGTCATCAATGGATAATTTTGCCTTATATATACCATGATGTCCTCTGCATTTCTTGCCACCACAATCACTTAGTGTTTCTTGAT
The DNA here is from genome assembly GCF_003255815.1 of Theropithecus gelada. Classification (NCBI taxonomy): domain Eukaryota; kingdom Metazoa; phylum Chordata; class Mammalia; order Primates; family Cercopithecidae; genus Theropithecus; species Theropithecus gelada. The sequence continues at coordinate 146,399,661 of NC_037670.1, read as the reverse complement.
CACTTACTCTGCCCGTGGAGCCGTAAACATATTCACTACACACAGCCTTGGAAAAGAGGCAGAGAAATCTGCTACGCATAGCTCTGAGTAGAGTAATGCTGTGAGATTGGCAGGAAGACCCCGGGTCAAGTTTCCCTCTTAGTGGAGAAAGTGAAGAAAATCTTCTAGCTAGTAGAAGGAGGGATTTTGGTGAAATATGTATATTAAGATGGGCAGTGACAGAGAGTGTAGACCAACCAACATCATGCTTTGATGGGCTGTGGGGATAGAGGAATGTAAAAAACAAGGTAGAAAAACAAGAACAAATGTCCATACTCTGAAAGCACATGGCAGCAGAAAGCCTTGAACCCGCAGTATCAATGTAAAAAACTTGAGATTCTGGCTTTGAAGAAGTCATGTTATATATTTTTTTTCATAGAGACTAGTTCTTAGGAATGTGCATGCTAAATCTATGTCAAACCTATTTCAAACCGTAACTCCATCACTATTATGAGTAAAGCCCATTATCACTGAAGGGTATGGGGTTATAAGCAGAGGCTTTGAAATCAACAGACCTGGGTACAAATCCAAGTTCTGTGACTTTCCACTTATGACTTTAAGGAAGCTAAAAGACCAACAATAACAAGAAAAACAACAGTAGTGTATATCATTGCATTTTATAATATGAGAACACAAATACAAAGTGTCTGGTACTATGACTGTCTTGAGAAATGGTTACTATTAATAAGGACAATACAAACCAAGCTAGTCTCTCTCTTTGTAAAAGAAATGTTGATTATCAAATAAACTCACTGGCAATTTAGAGATTAAGGCAAATTGCCAATTGAGGGAAAAGTAGATTAAAGCCATAAGTATGGAGCAATGAAAAATATCTTGCCCCAGAAATTTCTCACCCCAAGTCCTCAAAAATATCTAATCTATATGAGGGGAATAATACAGTATTTATTTTTCTGTGACTGGCTTATTTTACTTAGCATAATGTTCTTAAGGTTCATCTATGTTGTACCATATGACAGGTTTTCTTTCTTTTTCTAAGGGTGATTAATATTTCATTGTATGCATATACCACATTCTCTGTGTCCATTCATCCACTAATGGACATTTAGGTTGTTTCCATCTCTCAGCTATTGTAAAAACTGTAATATCTAAAGTAGGCAAACTCTTAGACACAGAAAATATAATGGTAGTTTCCAAGGCTGGTGGAGAGGGAAAAATGAGAAGTTGTTCAATGGATACAGAGTTTTAGTCATACAAGATTAAGACATTCTACTTAGATCCTGTACAATGCACATATAATTAACAATTCTATACTGTACACTTAAAAATTTAAGACGGTAGATTTCAAGTTATGTATTTTTATCACAATAAAATTTTAAAACATCTACTGTATATCAATTACAGAATCATTGATGTTAATGTGTTCCTTTTTAAAAATGTACGTATGTCCTTATTAAGGTTGGAAATTCAAAGTCCAGCATAAATTACATTGATCAGATAATCAGTGAATATATCTATAAATGAATACTCAAAGAAATGGAGATTTGATTGGGAAAATAGGCAGAATGACTGACTAGGGAGCCTGGTAACACTTGGCAAGAAGGAGGACCCAGACAAGGTCAGAAGGGGATTCCAGCCTTCCAAGTGCAACGAAATGATATGTATCTGGGGAGCACAGGAGAAGAATACATCAAGGAAGGGGAAAAATGCTAAGCCAAACTTCTATTTCTTTGAGATCTGCCCGGTATCTGAAGGATCTGGTCTTCTGCATTTCACTGACAATTACTTTCTTAACCTGTTTAGTGTACAGACTGTAGGCTGCCAATGCCTTTTATATTCTTCCCTCATAAGGCCAATCTGAGTCATCATGAAGACTCTCAAATGATCCTTTATGAAAGAGATATTTATTTCTAGTGTGTAACACCAGAAGATTCATAAAATTGTAGCAATGCTACAATAAAATAATTTATAAACTAAGCCTTTACAACTTGGAATAAACAAAATCTTTACTCTCTCTTGTAGTTCACAGTTCCTTTAAAATATTGTTTTACATCTCTCTCAATAAAAATCTAAGAAAAAGGGCATTGCTATTTTTGTTGCAAATGGTCTACAAAATTTCTAATTAGCTTAGGAGATCAATTCTACCCAACGCTATCAACTTCCTGGAAGTCCCCATATTTCTTTTTTTTTTTTTTTTCGAAGATGGAGTCTGGCTCTGTAGCCCAGGCTGGAGTGCAGTGGCGCGATCTCGGCTCCCTGCAAGCTCCGCCTCCCGGGTTCACGCCATTCTCCTACCTCAGCCTCCCCAGCAGCTGGGACTACAGGCACCTGCCACCACGTCTGGCTAATTTTTTGTATTTTTAGTAGAGATAGGGTTTCGCCGTGTTAGCCAGGATGGTCTCGATCTCCTGACCTCGTGATCCATCTGCCTCGGCCTTCCAAAGTGCTGGGATTACAGGCATGAGCCACTGCACCCGGCCCCCATATTTCTTAAAAGCCTACAATTCAATAATCTATCTCCCAAAAAAGAGAAATAAGTACAATTATCCTACACTCACAAGACTTAAAGAGGGTAGGGGAAACAGGACTAGAAGAGAACAGACAGGAAAGACAGGTCATAGCTATTTTTCTCATTAGGATCACAGCCAGACTTTTAGCCCAATGCCTGTTTTTATAGGCTCCAAAAACCAGGGGTACATCCTCTGTTTTAGAAGAGAAAGGAATAATACCCCTTTAAAGCATTTGGATATCAAAATAGCTAAAGATTATTAAACAAAACATATAAACAATTTATGCAAATAAAAGTCTTCAGAGGACACATTTTCCTTCTGTCTTCTATTCTAAGAGAGGGATTACCATTTTTAAAATTAAAGTGATACTCTCAAGCAAGAACTAACTATGATGACATTTAGGGTGTCTTTCACTTTTAAAGTCTATCCACTTCCATAGTTATAAATCCCAAAATTATCTAAAAGTTTATATATGACAAAGACGATGAACATAATACACCTTCCCCCAAATCCGATAAAGTCTATCAAAATCCAAGGAAATGGTCAGGGGGAATCTAAACCACATATCCTTAAGACAAAGAGTTCTCATAATCTATAAGCAAAAGAGCAATTATTGAATGGAATAAAAGGCAATTTAGGACTGGGCGTGGTGGCTCATACCTGTAATGCCAACATTTTGGAAGGCCCAAGTGGGCAGACTGCTTGATCTCAGGAGTTTGAGATGAGCCTGGGCAACATGGCAAAATCCTGTCTCTACAAAAAATACAAAAATGAGCCGGGAATGGAGGTGTGTTCCCATAGTTCCAGCTAAACGGGAGGCTGAGGTGGGAGGATCGCTTGAGCCCAGGAAGTGGAGGTTGTAGTGAGCCAAGATTATGCCACTGCACTCCAGCCTGAGTGACAGAGCCAGATCCCATCTCAAATCATAAAAAAAGGCAACTTAAACAAAAGATTTGTAAAAAAAATCAATTCACAAAAGAAATGGAAACCATAAAATACCAATGTAAACGTTTAGCCATATTATCGATCAAATAAATGTCAACTAATGTATTAGTTGGTGGTGTATTAGAGTGGTGTTTCTGTTCTTTTGGTATGTTAAGCATTTAATGCTGGGAAGGGTTTTGGCAAAGGGGTCCTTCCACATACCGCTGACAGAAGCATCAACTGGCACCTGCTTTTCAGAATGTAGTTTGACAATCTGAATCAACAGTCTTAGAAATATGCCTAACTTTATGGCAGAACTTTTCCTTCTAAAAATTTTTTCTAAAAAATAATTAGATAGTAGGAGTTAAGAAGTTGGAATTCAGACATAGATCTGAGTCTCATGTCAGCCATTTACCAGCCCTGTGCACACGATCGGGTTGTTCAACACTTTCTCATTTAACCTATTCTAAGTCTAGATTCCTCAGTCATATCCCTGAATGAGGATAAAGAAGTGTAGCTACCTAATAATATCATTATATTTAATTGAAAAACTATATACAAGATAATTAAAATACTATCTGGAACCCTATAAACACTTAGGAAATCTTGGCTATCATTAAGAAGTTGTTGTTACAGGGAAACCAATATAAGAATATTCATGAATGTATTGTGAATAACAGAAAAAAAAACCTGTCAAAACATAATTTATTGAAATACTAGTTTGACAGTGACTGCTAATTGCTCCCCAATAACCATTTCCCCCTTTTCCTACAGTCACAAATTGTTTTGTTTTTTGTTTTTTGTTTTTTTGAGATGGAGTCTCGCTCTGTCACCCAGGCTGGAGTGCAGTGGCGCAATCTCGGCTCACTGCAAGCTCTGCCTCCCAGGTTTACGCCATTCTCCTGCCTCAGCCTCCCAAGTAGCTGGGACTACAGGCGCCCGCCACCACGCCCGGCTAGTTTTTTGTATTTTTAGTAGAGACGGGGTTTCACCGTGTTAGCCAGGATGGTCTCGATCTCCTGACCTCGTGATCCGCCCGTCTCGGCCTCCCAAAGTGCTGGGATTACAGGCTTGAGCCACCGTGCCCGGCCAGTCACAAATTGTTTAGCTGAGCACCTGGCCATCCAGAATAAATGCTAAATTTTCCAGTCTTCTTTATGGACTTGTGGCTAAGTTCTGGCAAAGTGAAGAGTGCAATTTCTGCATTGTATCTGTAAAGGGAATACACAGGCTTTGCCATTTCCCCATTTCTCCATTTCACTTGACAGAATACTGACAGGATTGTGAACTAACCAGGAAATATGGAAAACAGTAATACTTCTAAGACAGTGGAACAAGATAAAAGAACCTTGGATGTCAACACCACGGTGCAAACCATCTTGACTACATTGCAAAAGAGAGGCCTACCAGTCTGGACTGACAAGGAAGAGAAACAAACCTATTCTTGTTTGAACCACACAGTCATTTGGGGGTTTTGGGGCATGCAATCAAACTATATTCTAACTGATACAGCAACTAAAAATGATGTTCAATGACATGACAACGTTTCAGTATATTTTAGATTCAAAAGGCAGATCACGAAGCCATTTGTATAGGGCAATCATTGTTAAAAATGTGCACCTTTCTCTTCCTCTCTCTCCCCCTCCGTCCTTATTTCCTCTCTGTGTGTATGTATGTTCATGTAGAAAAATGCGAGGAAAGAAGTTAAATAAAATGTTAAAAATTTGTATCTCTGGGCCGGGCATGGTGGCTCACGCCTGTAATCCCAGCACTTTGGGAGGCCGAGGCAGATGGATCACGAGGTCAGGAAATCGAGACCATCCTGGCTAATACGGTGAAACCCCGTCTCTACTAAAAATACAAAAAAATTAGCCGGGTGTGGTGGCGGGCGCCTATAGTCCCGGCTGCTGGGGAGGCTGAGGCAGGAGAATTGCATGAACCTGGGAGGTGGAGCTTGCAGTGAGCCGAGAGCGCGCCACTGCACTCCAGCCTGGGTGACAGAGCAAGACTCCGTCTCAAAAAAAAAAAATTTGTATCTATGATGGAATTGTGCGTAAATTTTATTTTTATATATTTTATGTTATTTCTGAATATTTGCAATGATTGTGTATAATTTTCTAATCATGAAGATATTTTTCAAAAAAACAAAGATACCCACTACCATGCAGAAAAAGACATATATGGTTGAAAAGCTAGCATATTTCTAAGTTCTGATATGTTATCTTTATTTTCAGGTAAATCCCAATTGCCTTATTATGGAGAATTGATCATTTTCTTAAGAGTCACTGCAAGACATTTATATAAACATTAAATATATATGTGTATATATGTGATGCTTGAAGAACTCTAAGATATATCAGGCAGAATGACTTTGCCCTTTAAATGGTGAAAGTGAAAAGTCAAATTGAATACTTGTGAGTAATCTTGTTAAATATTAAAGATTCAAATATATAATTTTTAATATATTTAATTATTTTGATGATGGAGAGAAAATTAAAACACTCTTATGGTCTAATACGTCAACTAATCAGAATTCTGTCTCTTCCTTTTACCAGGCAGGTACTAAGTTTTGAAGATTTCCTATCCCACCACCCCACCTCCTCCTGCAGCCATTAAATATACCAGTTCTGGCATAAAAGAAGTGGCCTTGAGGTGGAACTTTCCATTCTTTTCTCAGTAACACTAAATGCCATAACATAGAAAAGCAGAGACCATATGTTTTGTAAGAAAAAAGGTTGTAACCAAATAATTTTATTTGCATCCAGGTTGTCTTGCACATGTGAAGAAGAAAAAGACATAACATATATGTCTTACACAGAAAACAAGTTATCTCACAACACTTTAAACAATTACTTCAAGGAACAGCCCAACCCCAAATGCTAAAATTATGGTATAAAGCAACAAACTATAAGCTCTAAGACATAAAAAATAATACAAATAATTTTTGTTAGGCTAGCTGCTGTATGAATATCCAAAGAAAATGTAAAAATCAAAAACACTTAAGCACATTCTGTATTTAAAATAACAAATTTGGCCGGGTGCAGTGGCTCACGCCTGTAATCCCAGCACTCTGGGAGGCCGAGGTGGGTAGATCGCCTGAGGTCAGGAGTTCGAGACCAGCCTGACCAATACGGTGAAACCCCGTCTCTACTAAAAAATACAGAATTAGCCGGGTGTAGTGGTGCATGCCTGCAATCCCAGCTACTCGGGAGGCTGAAGCAGGAGAATCGCTTGAACCCGGGAGGCGGAGGTTGCAGTGAGCCAAGATTGTGCCATTGCACTCCAGCCTGGGCAACAAGAGCAAAACTCTGTCTCAAAAAAAAAAAAAAAAAAACCCACAAATTTGTATTCACAATACTAAGTGACAGTGACGGAGAAGTTAGAGGGAGCTGGAAGAAGGCGGCTGGTGGTAGGTGGTAATGCATTTCTTCTCTGCTGTAGTGCATGACTCAAAAAACTGTTTCACTTTTGACAATGACAGAAAAAAAAATCTTAAGGCATTTTACTAGTTAATGTCTAGAATAATTAAAAATGTGACCTAGAAATGATAAATGCAAAGACTAGACAATGCAAAAAGCAAAAACCGGAGAGTATGTAACACAATTAGTATGGATAGATACGAAAAATCAAACAAGATGAAGGAAGAATGCTGAAAAAGTATACTAAGATTTCAGACAAGGTCAAAAAATGTGATTATGTGATTATATGATGTTTTCAAGGTTCATTTAACATTAATAAAAAGTTACATAAAATGTCAAAAATAAAATTACAATGCAAGTTATATATGGCAATACAAACTAAAAAAAGAAGCAGTGATACCAGCCAAAATAGGATTCAAGCAAAATCAAACTCAAAAAAAAAAAAAAGAGGTTGTTTTATTCAACAAATATTTACTAAGCACCTATCATATACCAGGCATTATGCTAGGGGCTGGGGCTACATGGTGGATGAACACAAAAACCTTCACAGGGCTTACATTCCAATGGGAAGAGGTAGAGAATAAAATAATTTAGGAAAATGCATGAGTGATAAGAACTAAGGAGAAAAATAAAGAGGGGAAGACAGAGGACATCTGAGAAGAGAGGTAGTTACAATATCACTGTAGTGTGTCCAGGAAAGTCCTCAATGAAAAAGTATCATTGAACAAAAACCAAAGGAGGTGAGGAAGTGGATCGTAAATAACTATAAAAGAAAGGCATTCCAAATTGAGAGAATAGCAACAGCAAAGGCCTTGAAAAGTATGTGCCTTGGTGATCTAGAAAGGCTAGGAGGACAGTGAGGCCAAAAGAGGGGCGTGAGGGGAGAGTGGTGTGGGAGGTCACTGAAGAAGTAACAGGAGAGCTAAGCATGGTGGCATGATGGCTCAAGTTTGTAATCCCAGAACTTTGGGAGGCTGAGGCAGGAGGCTCACTTGAGTCCAGGAAATTGAAACTAGCCCGGGCAACATAGACAAATTCCGTCTCTACGATAAATTAAAAAAAAAAAAAAAAAAGCCAGGCGTGGTAGCACACGCCTGTAGTCTCAGTTACTCGGAAGGCTGAGGTAGGAGGATTGCTCCACCTTAGAAGGTCAGGGCTACAGTGAGCTCTGATCATACCACTGCACTCCAGCTTTGTTGACAGAGGGAGACCTGTCTCTAAATAATAATAAAATAATTTGTTTAAAAAATAAAAAGAGAAGTAATAGGAGGCCAGAGCATTTGGGGCTTGATGGACACTTCATGAGTAGAGATTTTGGATTTTATTCTGAGTTAAACAAGAAATTGGAGAGTGACATGATCTGACTTACATTTGAACAAAATCACCCTGGCTGATTTGTGTCGCCAAGTAGGGAGACCAGCTAAGGAAGCCAATGAAATAACCCAAGAAGGCATGATGCAGACTTGAATAGGTGGTAGCAGTGAATGGAGATCATGAGAAAAGGTAACCCAGGAGCAATACTGACATTTGCAATGGAAGATTATGTGTAGGCTGTAAGAGAGATGGAAGAATTACAAGTGGCTCCAAGGTTTTTGTCCTAAACAACTGATTGCAGTTGTTATTTATTGGGATAAAGAAGGCAGAGGAAGTAGGAGTTGGGATGGGATGAAGATCAGGAGATCAAGTTTGAACATGTCAAGTTTGAGAAGTGTGTTACATATCTAAATGGATAGTTGAATATATGACCCTGGAGTTCAGATACAACTTCTGGTCTAGAAAGACAAATTTGGGAATTATCAATGTAGAGAATACAGGGATGAGATAGACATGCAAATATTGCAGACATAAAACAGAAGTAGCCCAAGGAAGAACTCTAAGGACTATAATGTTTAGAAGTTGGGGGGATGAGAAGGAACTAGAAAAAGAGATTGAGGAAGCCAGTGGAGTACAATGTATGTGGCTAGTGAGATGGCAGGAAAGACAAGTATGGCATCCTGGAAGTCAGGAGAACAAAGCATCTCCGGAATGACACAATGATAACAATCAAAAGCTCTTGGTAGGTCCATAAAGTGAGGACCAAGAACATTGACTATTGGACTATTGGATATACCAACGTCAGAGACACTGGTGAGACTGATAAGGGTTTTTGTTTGTTTGTTTGTTTTTGGCAGAACCCAAAAAAAGCAGAACCCTGTTTAAAGTGAGTTCAGGAGCAAAGGACAGGAGAGAAAATAGATAGTGACTACAGAAAACTCTTCCCAAAAGTTTAGCAGGTAATGGAAGGGGAGAAAGGCGGCAGAAGTCAAGAGAGGAGTTTTTGGTTTTTATTTTATTTTTCTCTAATGGTAGGAATAACAGCATGTTAAGAAACACCCATTATTTTAACCACATTTGCTGATTATCATATGCTAAGCTAGTAATTGGAAATAAAACACCAATGCTTCAATTATGAATGGATATAACGCACAAAAATTGAATTTTATAACTGAAGATGTGACAGTCAGCTGTAAACATTCACACAAAACCTTGCTTCAGGATGGCAGGAAGTCCTTCTAAAGTAATTAACGGTACCTTTGTCTACATTCTCTTGTATTTTACAGCCCTTTCTGCTTTTGCACAGAAGATAATTCCTTATCAAAAACCTCAGAAGCCAAAGTAAATTTATCCTAATACATAGACTAAACATAGTTTTATGACTAATACTGCTTCCAAAGGACCATAACTACAATGGCTACATTTTGTGCAAGACTTCTCATACTGAAATGTTTGACTCAGGCCTCATTTTAAAAACTTTTTGTAAAAAATAAAGACTTTTGAAAGTGGGATGAAAGTATTCATTCTTAAAAATTAATTTTAAACCTATCTAATTCCTTTCTGTGCTCATAATTTTAAAACTTCAATAATTTAATTTATTCCCTATATAATTGTGTTTTAAAACCTGATTTATCCAAATTAAGTTCCACAGGAGCCTTAATCATTGCTTATAGCTATTTGCCAATTCTTCATTAGATCAAATACTGTCACTTTTAGCTATTATGTAATACAATAATAGCTTTTAAACTTTTCATAACGTAGCTAATATTCTATCAAACATCACTATTTCAATAACTAGTCTGTTTTTTAGGGTCTCTTAATTAACATCTGAGCACTGTAATTACTTCCCTCAGATGTGCTGTTTTCTCTTAATTACGTATTTCTTAAATTATAACGATTACAATTTGTCCTGGCATACTGAAACAAACATTTCAAAATAATTTCTTAAATCGCCTATTATTCAATAGTAGTCAAATTCACCCTAAGTTAAAAGTAATGGCTATTCTTTCAATGTAAGCGATTACATATTTTGGCGGATCCATTATCCTAACTCTAATTCTGATAGGGATGAGTGTTTTCTGAATTGGATTTTCCTATTGTTTTTCACAGAACTGGGCAGCTACAGAAGTTTGTGTAAATCATTTCCATTTGTCTATTAGTCTCGTAACTATTTCAGTCATCTTTTATTGAACACAACACTACCTTTGATAGTATTCCCCTAAACATCTGCCCCATCTTGATAGACTTTCTTTTTTTAGCAATCTATTTTTTTCACAGCCCCTTACTGTTTTACATGTCTTACTGGGAACTCTTCACCTATATTCTAAACAATGTCAGCAGCCCAAAGAAGAGAAACTGATTCTTGACACAAATATATGGTCTCAGAATGTCATTCAAAACCCACCAAGCAGGGCAAGGCATAACTCTAATATTCCTACATTTTTTAAGACTTTGAAGCATCAAAAAATACTGTCTCTTGTTTCTAAGGAAAATACCTTTTCCTCTACAAATCTTTTATGCTGCTCAAAAATTTTAAAGCATTCGATCCATGATAAAATGCTGACAATACAGCTATTGACAGCAACAGGTAACCAGTGGCTGTAAAATATACAGTGCTTTCTCCAAGCTTGAATCAAACAGGATCTCACATATCTCAGATCTTGTTCTTGGTAGAAAGGGATAAAAGGAACTGAGAGAAATGCTCTTGGCTGGCACTAGCTGGGGTGTTGGAGGGATGAAGAGGTGTTAGCGAGAGGGATCCGGTATCTTTTTGTTTCTTTAAAACCCCGGCTTGACAGGAAACATAGGGAAAACTTACCCACAGAAATGGTGCATCCGCTGTGCAGGCCAAAAAGTAGATTCTCCCACCACTACTTAGAATAAAGAAACTTATAGTTCTCTTTCTCTCGTGTTTCTGGCCACAGTCATCTTTCTTCCCTTCTTCTGCATTCACTATTGTACTCTATTCCAATCACTTAATTTTCTTTCTCAAAACTCTGAATGCCATGAGTAAAAGCCCTTAGGAAGTTGTCCATGATTGTGTGCCAATTCAGTTCAAAATCTATATAGACTCTTGGACCTGTTAAAACGAGAATGTGATTTGATTGACCTACTTTCTGTTTACCTTTTTTTAAAAAAAAAAAAAATAAGAGGGATTGAGTGAATTTGAGGGTGAACTGAATTCTAATTCCAAATGCTGCAAATGTGACCTTGAGTTGCTTACTCTGCCAAATGGGGGTACAGAATTAGTTGAGGTGGTAGCAGCATTTAAAATTTGACTGGGCAGAAATTATTGTATTTTCTATTTTTCAAGTCATTGCAGTTGGAGTAATTTCACCCACTCACTTATGCCACAAATATTTACTGAGCACCTACTATATGAGCAATAAGTCTTTAGAGCCCAGTGGCTATATCCCATGAGGACACCAGACTCCTTGAAGATACAGTCATAGAAACAACGGACACGCGATGTGAGTGCTGTACCATCATGGATGAGATGATGTTTCCCTTCTTGTGGAAGGGGACAATGATGTGTTAGAGAAAGTTCCACAGACAAAGTAAAAGACAACAGGAATGCATGGGGCCAAAATCCACCACAAGAAGAGGAAAGACTGAGCCAAAGGGAAGGAGCACACATGTGGAGATTCAACTAAAGCTGGACAGGTAGCCTGAGTTCAGGTTTTGAAGCACTTTGCGTGCCCTGGTAAGAGTATCACATGACATCAAAACTCAAAAGAACCTATAGGTCCTTTCCCCTGATGAGTAGAAAAAACACAAAATTTTGTTCATTATTTTCTCAAAGTTTTCCATGGATGGGGACCCTGGCATACCTGTATTGTGTTGTTATTAAAGTCAATTGTAGAATTGCTTTCTGAGAATTACAGAAACACATTATGTAAAAGGGAAGTCCTAAGAATCCAGTTCCTTAAATCATTTCAATAGTCATTGCTATAAACTTGCAAAAAGTCTCTTAACATTGGACTTAAGCAATAATTTAAGTCAAGTAAGTAATAACTATAAAGCGTTTATTGAACAGTATACATCTAGGCAAGAAAGTAGGCTGGTGAAGATTTCCTACTTTGATAGTAGATGGGTTTGTCACTATTTTTATGGCTCTGTATGTGCGTGCACGCATGCGCGCGAGTGTTACATTTAATAGAGTGGAATATTTCAGCTGTGTTTTTGATGAACTAACATATGTGTTTGGGACTTTTAAGTGAATGAACAAGAACATATACAATTTGCAAAAAACTTTTCATTCTTTATTACCGAATACCAGATAAAGACCCAGTGAGGATTAATCAGTAGGAACTTAAACTTCAGTCTACAAATCCTAAGTAGGATTATATGTGCACATATTAGTATTTTCTCACTGAAACTGCATAGTCTGGCATATTGGATTGTAACAGACTGCAATAATCAAGCATAATTACTTCCACACAAAAAAGTCTATATCAATCTTTTCTTGATGACCTATTTTCAGTGCGTTTTCCCCAGTAGCTCAATCACCCAAACGCATCTCCAGCAAACTGTGTACTACAATCTCAAAGCCTCACATTTTAAAACCCAGCACTCCCCATGTATTTAAGAGTGAGAACTCACTGCATAAATATACACTTTCTCTGCCAGTAGAAGACCCAACCTGTGTTACCATAAAAGGATTTATATGCCATTATCATTAGTAGAGAGACTATTGGGCTGAATAGTTGATCTTTGCTTGCCTGAATGCCATCAAGTCTAATACAACTTAGTCTCTTGTCATATTTGTAAAGATTGTAAGTGTTTTTCCCCCTCCAAATTGACAGCTGCTATAGAATTCTAATTTTAAAATGTGAAGTAAAAGAGGATGTCTTGAAAAGCTCCTTCCAAATAGGGAAGTGAAATACTTTCTTATGGGCATTTTGCCATTTGGGGGGTGGGGAGGGGTTGGTATAACATTTTGAATAATTTATTGAGAAACATGGAAGCATCTTGTGTTTTCTTGATTTCTTATGCCAAGAATACTGAATAGTTAAAAAGTAATGACAAGTTAGGAGAAAATAAGTTGGACTCACAGATAAGACAGAAGCATCATTGGTTACTTTCTTGTGGGATGGATGGTGCCCAGATGTGCTGTAATTTAATGGATTTAATGGCAACATACACTAGCCACTCTTGGCTAATTAAATGTGATTTCACTCTTTGTGCTTCTTTCACAGGGGTCCATTTTTCAGACAGCATTGCATTTTCGTTCAAAATTCTCCAGAGTGACCAAGAATCATATGTATCCTAAATCATTCTTGGCAACTTCGGCACCAAGAGTCTACCTTTGTTGCAAAATAGCAGCTGCCACCATCAAAAATTAAGGCTCAAGTTGGGATAGACTTAACTGTGGAAATTATGTGACATTTTTCTAGCGGTAGGTGTTGAACAGAACATACAAGACGAGTGTTTTAACATGCACATTTTGCTTATATCTTTTCCTACTTACCCAATGATTTCGAACGCGATAAAGTGGAATGCTGAGGAACCCTAAATGCATTTTAGAGTAGAGACAAAAACCAACAAACATTCATATTCAAGCTTCTTCTTAAGTAAATAATCTAAAATGAGTAATACGGAGTTATTTTTACGTTTCTTGAATGCAGCAAAAATGAAGGGGAGGGGCACAAAGGAGGCTCGTAATACTGAATGCAACTGCAAATGGTCCATCCATGTTCAAAAGGAAGAAGTGCTGCTCATTTGCTCAGAGACTTTTTAAAAAATGAATTCATGTCTTTATTTTGTCTTTCCTTTTTCTGACTTTCACTGACTTAAAATTTCATCCAAATAGTCTAGCGTTTACGTTATTATTCTCTTTTCTAGTATGCTCCCACCAGGGTACGATTCATATCTGTAACCAGATTAACTCTGCAAAGACAAAAACAATTCATTTAGAAAGACCAAGGACAGTGTGGAGCACACAGAAAACATTCAACAAACATGTGCTGAACTGAGTTTCACTGCTCTAACTGGACCCAAATCCTTTGGAGAGGGCCGACAGTGTATTCAGGGCCGACAGTGTATTCAGGTCTGTCCTTTCTTTATGTTGGAGGCAGGAAAATGTCAGGCTCAAAATATCCCGGATATATGCTACAATTAAACATAATAATGTTTCCAAAGAATATAATCTTTTAACATTCAAAATAAAGCAGTATCAGTTTTTAGCAGCAGGAAAAAAAATGCATATACATGAAATATACACATGCATTTGTGTATATACATACATTTATGTATATGCATTTTTATATGTCCTTATTTAGGTGTGCATATAGATGCATATATGCACATATACATCTATATTTCCATATAACATACTTATATAAATGTATTTATATATATAAACTATTACATGTCATTTCCCCACCTGAAAGCCACCAAAGGAAACTTTACAGTAAGCAAACATTTCTATTGAAAATCGATTCAGTCATACTTTTAAAATAGACAAAAGTTTGGCATTCAACTTGTACACACATGTCTATGTTTTTTCATTACATAAGGAAAAAATATGCTTATATTTCAGTCTTGAAAACTGCCGCCTTCTCTCTTTCCTAAACTTAATGACTGATTAATTTATCAATTCATGTATCTTAATGTATCTTAAGAGACATAGAGTAAACAATTCTATTGTATTTTTCATGAATTGAAGAAAAAACTGGCCAGGCGCAGTGGCTCACGCCTGTAATCCAGCACTTTGGGAGGCCAAGGAGGGCGGATCACCTGAGGTTGGGAGTTAGAGGCCATCCTGATCAATATGGAGAAACTCCATCTCTATTAAAAATACAAAATTAGCTGGGCATGGTGGTGCATACCTGTAATCCCAAATACCTGGGAGGCTGAGGCAGGAGAATCACTTGAACCCAGGAGGCGGAGGTTGCAGTGAGCCGAGATTGCGCCATTGCACTCCAGCCTGGGCAACAAGAGTGAAACTCCGTCTCAAAAACAACAACAAAAAATTGCTAAAGTCAATTTTTAAACAAATTCTGAGAAGTCTATTCTATGCATTATTTTCCATTATACTATTTTTATATAAAATACAAGCTGTAAGCAATTTACAAAGATGCTAGTTTATGGACATAAATATGACGGCCTTCAAGTAATCTGAACTTGTGGTTAAGAAAGCCTGTGTACTGACAGAGTGCTGGCTGAAATGTCACAATAGTACATGTGTTCACTGTAAAAAGGACAAATACAAGGGTTTGAAAGGTGAATGAAGTAAGTAGTTTTGATACTGGCACTTGATAAGATTAACCTAAAATTATAAATATGCTCAAATCCATCCTTTAAAAAATGTTTCCTTGTTTTAGTTAAGTTGTGACTTTAATCTCTAAAAAAAAAATAATCATTTTAAGCAGCACTATTTCCTCTTATTGCTACTTAAGGCACTGAGTTAATCCGTTCAGAGAAAACGTCTAGAGTCAATTCCTGTCTTGTCTTAACAAATTTAGAGTTTCACCATTCAATAGACAAGCAGTTTTCAGGCAACCATCCTCTATTTCCCTCTCTTCTTTCTTCCCTCCAAGTCATCAACTTCTGTAGAATTATATGTATTTGCTGCCTTCTTGTTTCCTTCCTGGATATTTCTCTGATTCTATGTGTTCCATGCTACATCTTCACCTTCCCAGAGAAGACACTCCCTCAAGGATCACCAGTGACTCACTCCAGAGAGTGGCACAATGTCCTACCAATTATACCAATTACATTCATATCAAGTGAGATAATGTATCTGAAAGTGCTTGTTAAACATTAAAGAATTCTATAAAGAGAATGTTATTATCATACCGCAAATGACCCATAAATTTCCACTGTGACTGCCGCCGTGTAAGAGGCTTTTTTTTTTTTTTTTTTTTTTTTTTTTTTTTGTGACGGAGTCTCGCTCTGTCACCCAGGCTGGAGTGCAGTGGTGCAATCTTGGGTCACTGCAAGCTCCGCCTCCCAGGTTCACGCCATTCTCCTGCCTCAGCCTCCCAAGTAGCTGGGACTACAGGCACCCGCCACCACGCCCGGCTAATTTTTTGTATTTTTAGTAGAGACGGGGTTTCACCGTGTTAGCCAGGATGATCTCGATCTCAAGACCTCGTGACCCACCGCCTCGGCCTCCCAAAGTGCTGGGATTACAGGCGTGAGCCACCCCGCCTGGCCGTAAGAGGCTTTTAACCAAGCTTCCTGATTTCCTGTCTCCCTCAGCTTCAATCCACCCTATGCTCTGATACCTGAGTTATCTCCCAAAAATAAAGAGATCTATTCCATTCATTTCACTGCTCAAAACCCTTTAATTTCCCATTGTATAATGAACAGATTTCAAACTCAGAACTCTTCAATTGGCCATTGTAAATCCCACCTACCATTTGAGACCTTTTACTGTTATACTCCTCTCCCTACTGTTCCCTCCCTCCAATTACTACATTCTCACTTTCAGTCCATGTTTCTCTGCATGCCAACCTTAATGCCTCTGATGCCCTCTGCTCCCATGGTGACCCCTGAAGCTCTATGCATTTATCCTGAATGGTCTATATCCAACCCAGTCTCCTACTAGAAACTTTCCAAGAGGTGAATTTAAGACTAAATATATCTCCACACAACTCACACTCTCATATGCCAGAAACTCCATCATGTATGAGACTTACTTATGTATACATCTTTCTATCTTGTAAAAGTTCAGCTGGCCATGAGAAGAATAGTCTCTCTGGAGGAATACTTATCCTAAGGAAGATGCTCAATAATGATTTATTAAATTAATTGTACTTGTGTCATCATTAATAAGTATATTAAAGCGGTTATTTGAAACACCTGGAAAAGTTCATCGTTAATTTTTAAATGGAGTTATTGGTGCTTTTTAAATAGAATAAAAAGAAACAGCCTAGACCTGATTAATAATTTCACAAAAAACACAAATTGCTAAAATGAAAAAGCAATAGCTAAATGTTAATATCTATTTCATAACAGTAAACAAAAAGCCAAGTTCTAACAAATTATGTATGGAGAAAGAAAATAAATAATGGAGAACGAGAATATGTATCATTGATGAAATGAATGATATTATGTGCCTGTGTCTGGATAAAGGTCACTTGGAGTCCCCATCTCAGAAGTTGGTTCATTTATCCTCCTACCTGCTGATAGACTTGAATCTTTGGACCCACTCCAAGACTGCCTGGCCTCTTGAAGTTTCCCTGGCTTTCAAAGACCATGAGGTCAACCACCACAGAGCATACTCCTCCTTCTAGGGTTACTCTGAAATTGAAACTGCCTTAAGAAGAGAGAGAGACGGGAAAATTTCCAGGACCTTTGTCTTGTGGCACTAGCTTTGTTTTAGGACAGCATAAAACCTGCCAGTATCTCCACCTTAAGAAGAATGAACTAAAATTAGTAGTGTCATGAAGTTGGCCTAGATTTGTGGTTTTAGTCCCAGGCTGTGCTCTATAATCACCTGGAGAGTTTTAAGAAAATGTCCATGTCTGGGCTCAGCACCCATACATTTTGAAGTACTTGATTTGATGCCTAGGCATCAGTATGATTTAAAAGTCTCCCAGGTGCGTAGTCAGCTTGGGCTGCTATAACAAAATACCATTTACTGGGTGGTTAACATAACAGACATTTATTTCTCACAGATCTGGAGGCTGGGAAGTTTAAGACTAAAAGGCCAGCAGATTTGACTTGTGGCGAGGGCTCTCTTTCTGGATTGCAGATGGCTGCCTTCTTGCTGTGTCTTTACATGGTGGATAGAGAGAGGACTCTGGTCTCTTTCTCTTCTTATGCAGGCACTAAACCCATCCATGACAGCTTCACCCTCATGACCTAATTACCCTGCAAAGGTCCTATCCCCAAATATGATCACATTGGTAGGTTAGGGCTTCAACATGAATTTTGGAGGGGACACAAACATTCAGTCCATAACACTAAGTCAGTTCAAAAAATGCAGCCAGGATTGAGAATTATCAACCTAGATAAATGGTTGTCAGCG
Source organism: Theropithecus gelada (assembly GCF_003255815.1). NCBI lineage: Eukaryota > Metazoa > Chordata > Mammalia > Primates > Cercopithecidae > Theropithecus > Theropithecus gelada. The sequence goes on along the minus strand of NC_037670.1, from coordinate 146,381,518 downwards.
TTTTTGTGCACTAAAACACGCATGACAATAATATCCCACATGCTCCTCAAGGATATCCTTATGCTCCTTTGGGCAGATCATGATTTTACACAACTCTGTGTGGCAGCTGAGACACCACCACCTTGACATATCCTATTCAAGAAAATGTGTCAGAATGCAAGCGGGTAAAAATTTAATAATAGAAATAATTTTTAATCTGATAACAAAATGAATAAAAACCATTAGAAAATCTAGAAACTTCCTTATATCTGGCCAGCATGTTTTAAGCATGTAGTCAAGACTCTGGTTATTACCATGATCTCTGCTTAAAGGGGTCATTTTAAAAATCAATATTTTATTTTATTCCTACTCAAGGTACTGAGTTAATCAGTTCAGAGAAAAGAGCTCATAGTGAGACCCATCCTTAGGTAAATACATTAGAGCTTTAGGATTCAAGAAATAAGCAGTTCAGACAGTGACAGTGAAAAAGTAGAAAATTTATCCAGTAAGTGCTAAAGAGGAAGGCAGAAAAAGAGGGTACAATGTTTCTCCAACAGCAGGAAGATATCTGTATTCTCATCATAATTATGAATATTCTAACAGAAAATCCTTCTTTCTTACTAATGAATAAATTATTTCCAAGTACCCAAGTACTATATTTCCAAGGAAACTTGTAAAAAAAACTATCCCCCGTTAGTGTACACATAAATTGACTTGTACTTATTGAATAAGACCAAAAAGTTCACATTAACCAGTACCCAGAATAACTGAGTTTACTTTAATATCTGTGGGCAAATATCAGAAGGGGGGAAAAAAAGACAACCAGCCCATTTTACCACACTGGAATATTTAGGCAGAAACATCTGTCAACTCATACTTTAAAAATGATGTTAACTACAAAGACCCCCAAATGATATTAACAAGGTAAAAATATTTTTAACTAATGGTTTCAAATAGCATTAATCTCTTCCGTATCAAACTTTTCATCAAGTGCTGAGCAAACTTATGTTTATTTAATTATCTTAAACTCATGCCAAAAGAAAGTGAAGCTGAAGAGGAAATAGCAACAAAAAAAGAAAAAGAAAAGGAGGGATAAATGAATGAAGGATAAAAGCAGGAAGGGAGGGAAGAAAAGAGGAAAGAGGAAGGGAGGAAAAATAGAAGGAAGGAAGGAAAGAAAAAAAGGAAGGGAGGAAGGGAGGTTAGAAGAAAATAAAGCAAATATCCTAACAAAAGATCATCTCCTTTTTTTCTGCTTTTGACTCCTATGAAGATTTTTAACTGATCCCATACCCCATTCCATTTGAATTCAACTCAGTTCAAGTATTTGCCATGTGCAGAGTTAAACTTGTGCAGCACATCACCTCTAGGATTAATGATAAAACTATTGACAAACTCCAAAAGCACATACAGCCACATGATGAAACTGCACTGCCCATCATTTGCCTGGTTTTCAAAACTGTTTTGTGCCACTATCTCTTATGGTCTTCTTGACTAGAGGAGACTTAAACCAATATGATAGCTTTTGGCTGACTGAAAATACAGTGTTGATGGGCTCAAGATAGTTTATTTCTCATTACTGACCACCGTGCATCCCCCATTGCCCTCTCCTCCCCAACACCAGAGCAGCAGAGGAGTATGCACTTAGACACATATAAAGTGGCACACTAGCTGACTTGATGCTCTGGTCGCCTGGGATGTATCCAAAACTCATTGGTGCCAACTCATCTAGAATTAAAAGCTCACTCAAGACTGCTTCTGTAAGTATACATTCAGTATCAATCACAGGAGCTTTATTTTCCATGTACAGATAGTGTTTGGATCTATGTGATGCTTCTACAGGGACTAATCACATTCATGACAGCTCCAGCCTCATAGAGGATGCTTATATGCTTATGTGTATTTCTGGGAGAATCAGTGAAAGTGAAGTTTGCATACCAAAAGTGACATTAAAGATGGACAGGTCAAGGTGAATACTGGCCTTACTCCCAGACTGAGATCATAATCAAAAGAGGGAAAGACCAGTGAAAATTGGCCAGTCTCAACAACAAACAACTATTTTTTTTTTTTTCTAAGAAGCTTCATGGTACAATCTTTCTATAACCTTATACATTAAAGATTTATTGGCACCTACTGTAAGTGCTAAGTTCAAGAATGCAATGTTGTTGAAGTTTTCATTGAATTCTTCAATGAATGAATTTAACAATGAATGAACGATGAATGTAAGAATGGATTCTTTACCCCCAAATAATGTAGTCGAGTTGAGGAGACAGATAAATTGAAAAACAATACAGTGGATACCAGAACAAATTTTAGAAAATGTGCTATGGGAGCAGAGCACTCACTCCTGAATCAGCAGTTAATCTCTTCTGTTCAACCTCAGTCCATAAAGGCCACAAAATGGCCACTGAACTCTTTTCGCCTATTGCTGCTCTACCAAAGGCCCCATCATGTTTCTGGATGTTTGCAGGCTAACACAATACAAACCATAAATAACTCACATACATGAACACTTCAAACAATTTTAATGACTTTAGAAATTTTTCTAGTTGAGTTGATGACTCCTCATGAGTTCTATCAATCATTATTTTCCCAGCGTTTTTTTGTTGTTGCTCCAAAACAACACTGTCCAGATGGAGATGTTCCATGTCTGCACTGTCCCATGTGGTGGCCACGAGCCACACAGACTACTGAGCACTTGAAATGTGGATAGTGTGATTAGGGAACTGAATTGTTTTATTCTAATAAATTTTAAATTACATAGCTACATCTGCCTAGTGGCTACGGTATTAAACACGACATTTCTAAAACGTAAGTGTTTTAAGATTGTGCTATATGATACTTTTTCTTTCTTTTAATTTCTATACATTATGCTATACATGTCTCTGACAAATTGCAAACACAGAGAAAAATTGGTTTCCTTTTGTAACCTGAAGTTCCTTCTAGGAATGAATCTCAATAAGACAGTAAAAGTTGAAACACAGTTAAATATATATATACACACACACACACACACACATAAACATATATACACACTTTTATGTATATACATATATATATATACATTTATATATATATGTATGTATACACACATATATCTCTCTCTTGTTTAAACTGGCTCTGACTTTTACCATTGGAATTCTCAATGGAGCAGGAAGCATTTTAAAATATCTGAGAGTTACCATATTCAACACATTAAGAGATATTTGGAAAAGACTTATTTTCAACTAGTTGTGAATAGAAAAAGTATATTTAAAACAAGATTTAAAGAAAGTTTTCATTGTGGGATTGAATCAGATTAGCTGAGCTGTGAGCATCATGAGTTTTTAAGTCTCTCTGTATGTTGATGCATGGCTGAATTATTAGTGCCTAGCATGGTGCCTTGCAGATGTCAGGCAATTAGTGAACATCTAGAGAATGAGTAGTTAAAGTAGCATGGCTGGAATGATTCTGTATCTGGAGCACAGTGAATGCTACATGACCATATGCATGTGTGAAAACTTTCAAGATGGTAAAAATGTAAATTATGCCGTAATTTTCAAAAAAGGACAAAAAAGTACTACAAGAGTACATGGGCAAAATCACGAAAGGGATCCTCAGGAAAGCAAATGGCACTGTAAAATGTACCATCACATCACATGTAAGCAAGCTAGTGAATGCCAAACAGCAAACTGATCCTGGGAATGAAAAGAGGAAATGCCTCAGGCTCTGGAGTGGGAAGGAATACACAGGCTGAATCAGGATGTGTGATGTTAGGCAAGTTACCTGAGTTCTCTGTGCCGGGTTCCCTCATTTGTAAAAGGTGTAAGATGAGAACACCAATATCAAAGGGTTTTGAGGAGAATGAAACGAGAAAATGTACATAAAATGCACAGTGCTGAAACTGCACCTAGTAGACACTTGAGTAGATGGTAACTGAAAATGAAACACAGGCTCGTTTTCTTAATTATGCCTTCCTTTGAGATCTTCTGGTCCTGACTGAGGGGGTTCCATTTCCATGCAACAGTCTAACGGTCAGCAAATGGGTGGTCAAGCAAAGTCTCTCATATTAGACAATACTCAAATCTTTTCGGAGTTAAAGGTAATGAGAAAACGCAGCTCATGCTTCCAGAAAAACCTGAATTTTTGCCAGAAGCAAAATTCCCACAACATAAAATTTTAAGCAAGATCTTAATTCTCTAGTGCAGACATGAGAGTAGAAACGAATTCATCAATGAAATGATTTCTCCTGGCAAACTTCCCTGACTGGAAGCAACCACAGTATATGTAAAAAGGAGAGAGAAATGAAATAAAGAAAATTCCAACTCTGCAATCAAAAGGAATTAATTTTCTGAATAGAGACTAGTTATTATTTGGGCAAAAGGCATGAATATTTTTTATATGTGTTTACAATTTGTTTTCAGAGGATAAATACACCAAACTGAGAGTCACAACATATCGAATTTCACGGACTCTATAACCAGCATAAATTAAGAAGTTAATTCTTGCGGCGGAGGAGTTGGGTATAATTTGTTGTTAATATTGCTCTTAAAGCAGTAAGACATGACTAAAAAGTTCAGAATCTGATTCATTACATATTTAATAATAATATTTAAACATCTGAACTTAGTGTACCTTGCAGTACTATAATTCACTTAATTCAAAGATCCTGAATTCTCTCATTAATTGGAAGAAATTATTCCTTAAAAGCTCTTAAAATATCTACCTCTCCTCTATGACTCATAGTTAAGCCTCCTTACAGGAAAGCCACTGTGGTTTTTCCCATAAGATATACCTGTTCAGTGGGTCAAGAAAAATTTGTTTTGATTCATATATTCTGATAAGTTTTTTGTCTAGAAAGTTATTTGAAAGAAGCAGTTGGTCTATTATGCCCAGTTCAAAACATCAGGACATTTTAGATACAAAATGATATGATCTGATCACTAAGACCTTCTTAACTGCTAATAATCAATATCTTAGTGAACTCTATAACTTGTTCCTGGATAAATGTTAAGAACGGCAGCCTAATGTTCAAATTGTATTGAGCTGTCCTCCTGTACAGCAAGCCTCAGTCAGTTGACAGACCCTTACTGAGCACTTATTACATGTGTAATACTTCATTGGCTCCAAGAACACTGAAGATGAGGGGTAAACGCATCCACAAACACTGAAGTAGATGCTGAGTGAAAAATAATTGAAATGGAGCCTAACTTTTTCATTTGAAGATAATCTGCCTCACTTTTTCAAAACATGCTGCTCCAAGATCAAGATATTTATGTTACTTGACGTTGCCAATGCCTCCAGGTCAGCCTGTTGGCAACTACATAAAAGGCCAACTTTGTTAAAATGGTGAGGAATACAAAAGTAATCACCTTCCAGTCTCAACAAAAGTCATTTTGAGTTCCAATGCAAGCTTACATTCAGTAGCATTACATAAGCTTGTGATAGTCTTTAAAAGTTAAATTCTTTACACTTAAATTTTACATCACCAAAGACGTAAAGAAAATATCCAAGAAACTGAAAACTATATAACCAAAAACAGGCTACAAATAATGCTTTACAGAGAAAAACCTTTGCAAATGGGGTTTATTTAGTATATTGACATAATGGAATATTACTCAGCCACAAAAAGGAATGAAGTACTGATACATGCTATAACATCGATGAAACTGAAAACATTATGCCAAGTGAACAAAGATAGACAGAAAAGGCCACAAGTTGCATGATTCTATTTATACAAAATGTCCATGACAGGCAAATTTATAGAGACAGAAAGTAGATTCGTGGTTGCTAAGAGCTGGGGTCATGGAGAATGGGGAATGGCTGCTAATGAACATGGGGTTTCTTTTTGGGGTTATGAAAACATTCTGGAATTAGATAGTGGTGATGGCTGCACAACTTCACAAATATACTAAAAACTACTGGACCATTTTAAAAAGATGACTTGTATAATGTGTGAATTTTATTTTATTTTTCCAAAAGGATCCACAACATGCTCTGGGCATGTGGTTTTGAAGACATACAAAGCAATACTCTCTGGTTTATTTCCTTGCTACTGTGATATTTACTTAAATAATTTAAGTACTAAGAGGACCTGGCTTCATTGTTAAAATAGATCTATAACAGAAATGTGAATTCAACAGGTGTGTGTTTGATGACCACAGTACTTTTTAAAAATGTCTTCCCCTCTCCAGAACTGACTATAAGGTTTTAGAATCAACGGGGACCAGAGATTCCTCTGCATGTTTTATGTGTCAACTGTGCATCACACCACCACTGAGCACTTTCATAAAGCCTTTGAAATTTAACTTCTGTTCGTGTATGGGGGTCTATGGGCAATTATCACCATATTTGCAATGTAATTCTCATTTATTAGAACTTAAAAACGATTTCTGTCTGTAAAGGTTACTGTGCCAAGAGCAGCACCATCTATTGGATGAAAATGTACACTTAATATCTACTCTATTACGAACCATCTAAAATTTAAAAATTGGGAGCCTCTGAAAAGAATTAAATATGTGTACGTGCAAAGCGAAGCACAACACTTTGTAACTTTCAGGTTAATGCGTAAACCAATTATATTCCATCGCGATGGAAAATCATGAAGGAAAAAAAGCATTTATTTAAAAAAATGCAAAAGTCCAATCTTGCACTTCTCGAAAATCACTGGAAAACTTGAGTCTGCAACGCAGGTAAAGGAAATGCTTAAACTGACTATTTGAGAATGCAATTTCGGTTTTAAATGTAACCTAGATGGTGTGGATGAAAAATGAAATCTATGAATAAGTGTATCAAACTGCAGCTCTCCTCTGACTGTCAGCACTGGCAAAACCTAGAGATTTTGATTGAACTTTTTCTTTTTTTTTTTTTTAAGTAATTGCCCAGACTTGAATATGACTAAATTGAAAGTAATAAAAAACCCTGAAAACTCAGGTTGGTGCTTGTTCCTGTTACTACCTTTCAGATGTGTGTGTGTGTCTGCAATTCACATCAGACACGTGTACTTTTCATTTAAGCCCCTCGTACCTGTAGCATAAAAAAGAACAGCAAAAAAGACAGTACAGTACGCAGCCCCGCACCACAGTTGTATTTGTGGTCATTTATTTATCTTCGTATGTATATCTAAAAGGCTATTTCTACACTTTGCAAAAGAGGAGAGAAGAACGGTGGCGGCAAGGATCTGAGTAGCCCCAGCTCTGTCTCCTGGGGTCCGGGGCACGAATGCCAGCGGGCGGATGGAAGGGGCGAGGGCGAGGGCGAGGGCGAGGGGCGGGTTGGGGGCGCACAAATCCCACGCAGCTGCCTGCACCGCGCGGCCGCCCGCTTCGTGGGAGCCCAGTGGCGGTCCCTTTTTCCCCCTGATTAGATGGCGGCGGCGGCAAGTCGCGGACACGCTGAAATCCCCCCACCTGCATCCCACCGATCCCAGAGCTGAAACCCCACCGAGCTCTTCTCACTCACCCAGGCGGCAAACACAGAGGAGCTGAATGCAAGCGAGGAAGCGCTTTAGGATTCGCATTTCCAGACGGTCTGCGGCCCCTCGCCGTGCGGCTCCTCTGCTTCTCAGAGTAGAGAGGGAGGGGGCGCGAAGGAAATGTTCTCTCTTTCTTTTTTTTTTTTTTATCCTCCAGTATATAGATCGAAGTGAGATCGTGCGTGCGTGTGTGTGTTGCGTGTGTGTGTGTGTTTTGAATGTGGTATGTGTGTGTGAGAGAGAGAGAGACAGCGAGAGACAGCGAGAGACGGCGAGAGGAATAATCTGGAGAAAGCCGCGCGGTGGTGGGGCCCGGGGCCGCTAGCCTAGGCGCATGTCAGCCGGCGTGCGGGACTTCGCCTCCTTCGCCGGCTGCTGCGGCCGCGGTCTGAGCGCTCCGAGCGCAGCGAAGCCTGAGTGCCGGGTGCGCGCTCCAGCCGGGCTGTGCGCGCCGCGGCTCCTGGCGGGGGCGGGGGCGCAGGATCGCGCTGCTGGGAGCGTGCCGCGGACCCGGGGTCGCGCGGAGGGTGGGGGGACGCGGCTGCAGCTCTGGCCCCGGATCCCAGGGTAGCAATTCACACGCGGACAATCTTCCCCCTGTCCGCTGCCAGTGGTTTCGCTGCCCTGGAGTTAGAGGGATCCGCTGGGGTTTCCAGTGTTCGTAGAACATTGGAACTCCTTCATCACTTTGGAAGGGAAGGGAAGGGAAGGCCGAACCCCCATTGTCCCGCACAGCCAGAGGTTGACCTTTGAGTTTCACCTCTAGAAGTGTTTTTCATTTTATTGTTCTCTGCAGATGCTTAAGTGGGTCCAATCAGAAAGTAGTGGGGGCGCCTGGGTACGTTGTTTCCCTCCCTTTTTTTCTTTCCATTTTCCTAATAAAGTAGTAGACCCCATTGCCTTTGGGAGAGTTGACTCCAAAAAATCTGCAGCCCTGATTGTGACCAGTCTGACCCTATCCTTTCCCTAAACCCCAACGAAACTGCCCTGCTGGGCACAGCTGTTTGGGGAACTTTCAACACGGGCGGTGGTCCTGCCAAACCGAACCACACAAGTGCCTCCTCACACATGGTCCAACGGGAAGATTTTTTATTACTTGATTGAAGGGTACGCAAAAAATATATATAATACATACCTTCTGCTGCCTTAGAGCTGGAAATGTCACTCTCGTGTGATCGTTTCTTTAGTGGTGTTCATAACTAGACTGTGAGCGCCTTGATGGCAGGGAGTTTGCCTTTATTACTATAACCCCAGATCCTAGCACAATGGCCTTAAAAAAAAATCAATAGGTGTTCCCTGAATGTTCGTTGAATTAATTTGAAGCCTAAAGGAAACAATGAGAAGGTAATTGGTGGTAGTCTCTACACTGAAAATTCATGAGATTTTCATTTATGTGATATCCTTTAACTATTAGTACATGTTTTTCCTATATAAGACCCACTTTAGAGCCTTTTAGGAGTCCCATCTAAAGCACGGAAAGCCAAATTGTGGAATTATCCCACGTATTCTTAGTAACAGTTTGATGTAGGTATCTGTACAGTGTGTACTTTCATGTCCTGTTCCTGTCTCAAAAATAGTATTCTAGATTTAAAATTTTTAAAGAAAACTTACTGCACGTAAAATTGGGTTCTGAATGTATTTCAAGTGTTACTACGAGTTCTTGCTAATATCCCAGCCTGTGAACACTTGGCTAAATGTGCAGAGCTAATGGCAGTTTGCTGTTGATTCAGGAATAGATTATAGTCATGTAATAACAGATTTATGAAACCATTTAGTGTTTATTCAGAAACACGTATCAACATTAAGAAGCTGATCCTTGATTTTATTCTTCCCATGAACAGAAATAGAAATGCTACAACTTTTAGAAGAATTATGATGGGGATTGATGGCTGCTCATAAGCGTTTTCATATAGGAAGAAAATTTGGGGGCCATTTTTTTTTTTTTTTTTTTTGCTAGCATTACAGGAAGTGTGCAGGTGTATAAACTCACCGTGCACAGAGAGTTCAGAGAAAGTGTTTATTTAATATTAGGAGTAAGCAGGAGAGGTTTCCTAGATATGTATAGTTAAACAAGAAGGACTAGCAGGAAAAAAATCATGTCAAAGGCAGTGAGGACAGGAAGGAAAGAAGCAGATGTCATATGCTGTTTAAAAAAAAAACAGTGTGAATTACATTTGAGCAGATTGAGTGGGGTCAGACTGTGACAAACATTGATTTCCCAGCGGAGCAGCTTGTATGTGAAATACAACATAGGAGGGACCACAAAAGAAACTCCTAAGAACTTCCACTATTTAGGGGAAGCTTGGTTTGCTCAGGGGAATTATGGTGTTCCAGTAGGTTCCAGTTATCAAGGATACCCCACTATCCTGCAAGAATAATCCAACAACAACCACCATAACCCTGACTTTTCTCTTACTGGACCAAAAAATCACATCACTTGTCAATCTTTTGAATTAGATCACCAAACAACAGCACTGTTGAAATAAGTTTCCCTAGTAAAAAGGGAAGGGGAATATGTGGTTTCTGCTCATTTGGTTCTCATAGTTAATATTACTGTCATTCCCTGGGAAGGCACAAAAGCCACCTTGAGGGAGTAGTCATGTTGCTATTGAGGTTTGTGTGGGATTCAGGATAGAGGCCAATTCTGTGAGACTGAATGACAGCTGTGGGAAACTGACTGGAGGACCAGTGAATATGGTTCTGATGTTCCCGGGGAGGGATGATGGAGTAGGAGGTTGAGGTCCTTGGAATATAGGTCACTGTAACAGCCAAGGCGTGGGAGAAGAGAAGGCATTAGCAGAGCAGGAACATAAAGAAATGTACTGTATCTCATAGTTTACAGTGTTACTGAGGTCATAGTCATTTCTGAGACATGGTACTTGATTAATATGCATTAGCCATTGTGAGTTGAAGTTATAAACTTGCAAGACCACACACCTTCATTCAGAGAATACATATATATAAATTTATGTATACATGTATTCAGAGAGAATGTATGTAGAAAAAGAGAGACAGAACAGAAAGAGGCAGAGACAGAGACAAACAGAACCTATATCTAAAACATTAGCTTGGTGAACTAGATCCATTTTATCCTCACCTACATACCATCCTAGAGCATTTTTTAAATCCACATTCATGTATAAGCCAAATCTCTGGGAGTCTTATCACTCTCAATAAATATAATACACTATTTAATATGAACAGTTCAAACAAAGAGATGAGAAGAGATTGTACTAGTTGAACCTACAAGGAAAAGGAATATTTCTGGAGGTAGATAATGGTTGCATAGTGGAAGATCTGACAAAAATTTCAAAACTCAAGAGTTTTCTAAGAGAGAACAAATTTGAGGCCTTTAAAATTTGTCCTTTACATTCAGTTTTTCATTTAATACAATTCTGTTGTGTGTGTTCATTATGTATCACACACTGATACATAATGAATTATTTCGTCTCTACCATAAAGGGACTCACTTTGTAATAGGAGAGAAATTCATCACTACTAAAATGTCTCTGCATAGCATTGCCTGATAAAAGAGAAGATGCCCAGTTAAATTTGAATTTCAGATATACAATAAATAATGTTTATGCACTCTCATGCAATATTTGAGACATTCTTACATTTTAAAAAATTAATGTTTATCTGCAACCCAAATTTAACTAGGGGCTCTGTATTTTTGTTTGCAAAATCTGGCAATCCATTTTGTTTTGTCTGAGAATTTTCTAGTATCAGGGTTGGTCACTTGTGATTATAAAATGTCCATAGTTTTCCATAAGTTTCCTTACTCCATGAATTATTTCCAAAGGGTCCCTAATATAAATATAGGTAGATGGAAATGGGGAAAAGGAGATGTTTACTCTGCAGAATCTGTTTGACTTTTAAATTTGATGGAAGTGCTTCACTGTGTTATAACATGGAAGTGTTATAACTACTTCCAGCCTGGGTGACTACAGAATATTGTATAGTCACTGAATCAACTATGAAATTAAATGGGAAGTGAAACATCTGTTTTTCTTATAACAATAAATAGTTTATGTTAGGCTCACATACATTTTTGCTCATTTTTATCCATTGTCATTGAAAAATATATTTGAACAGAAGTTAAATATGAACAGAAGTCACTGAATTGAATCAAATGTTTACAGACCGAGAAAATCATAGTTATTTCTTTTGAAGTAAAATATAGTTTTGGTAATTATAAGGTGTTTGTCAGCAGTAGATCTCATTTTACATGGAACAATGTATTTTAGACTATGAGGCTAGAGTTATCTTGTGTTTTATACCTTACAAATTTTGTTCTCATCTGATTGACACAATGACATCTATTTAGTATTCTTGTAATGCAAAATTTCTGAAAACATTAAAGACTAATTTTACTTCCTGCAGCACAGACAAATCTTTTATTTGGATTTGTCCTTCTAGAACTTTCTGCTGAAAAAGCAGTTCATTCCTACCTGCCTGAGCTTTGCATCTTTGTTCCTAGTGGCCCAAATGGCTTGTTATTGCATTTTTCCAGTATCAGGCATAAAACAAATAGGAGGGTCCTCACTGATAGCTCCAGAGCTAAGAGTGATGTGGCACCCTGAGTCCATCTGAAGGAGGCATAATTATGTTTGAGAGGAAAACCACAGCATGTTACATTCTTAGCCTTTTACTATCTTGTCAGGATTGACCATAAAGTAAGTTAAACCTGTTATATTCAATAATTCAGTGAGAACATTATATTAAAAAACACCAAAAGGTAGGAATCATTTTTTCCATTTCAGGAGTATTTGGTACAGTATAAGATTCGAGATAATTCTTTCTCATTGTATCAGTAGAATAATATTATTCTGTATTTTGTATATTATCAATGAAATAGTAGCTATAAAAGATAACCATAAACTCTGAAAATTACTTCTGGATAAATAATACTTAGATTTCAGTTTTTTTCTCCCTTAAAAAGAAAACATGTCATCAGGGCAAAGATCTTGGGTCTATTCTAAGTTCATTCAGGCAGCTAAAACAAAATACTAGTCTGAGTGGCTTATAATTAGGAATCTATTTCTCACCGTTCTGGAGGCTGAGAAGTCCAAGATCAAGGAATTGTTAGATTTAGTATCTGATGAAAGCCCAATTCCTGGATCATAGATGGCCGTCTTCTTGCAAGGATCTCACATGTTCAAGGTGCAAAGCAGTTCTCTGGAGCCCCTTTTATGAGACATTAATCCTATTCATGAGGGCCCCACCCTCATGACCTAATTATCTCCCAAAGGGCCCACCTCCAAATACCACTGCAATGGGGATTAGGTTTCGACATACGAATTTTGGAGGAAGGACAAATATTCAGCCTGTAGAAGCCCTCCCAAACACATGATTTGTTAAAACGCTATCTTGAGTTGAAAATTTTCATTTGTTGTATGGATAAGCTCATTTTTGTATTTCTTAAAATTAAGGATATTAAGGTCTTTTTGAGGCTCTATATTTAACCAAACGTTTGAAGTAAAATACAGTTTTGATAATTACAAGCTCATTTTTGTATTTCTTAAAATTTCAATAGACTTTCCAATAGACTTATTTTTTAGAGCAGTTTTTGGTTCACAGCAAAATTGAGTGGAAAGTACAGACAGTTGCTGTTACCTCCTGCCCCAAGAAAGCATAACATGCATGGCCTCCCCTCATCATCAATATTCCACATCAAAGTAGTACATCTGCTGCCATCGATGAAGCTATATGGACACATCATTGTTACCCCAAATGTATAGTTCACATTAGGATTCAACCTTGGTTTTGTGCAGTCTATGAGTTTTAACAAAAGTAATGACATGTATCCACTATTATATTACACAGAATAATTTAGTGTCCTAAAAATCCTCTGTGTTTTGCCGATTCATCCCGCCCTCCTACCTGACAACCACTGATCTTCTTACCATCTTCATAGTTTTGCCTTTTCCAGAATGTTTTATAGGCAGAATCACACAATATACAGCCCTTTAAAATCGGCTTTTTTTTGTTTGTTTGTTTTGTTGAGACGGAGTCTCGCTCTGTCACCCAGGCTGGAACGCAGTGGCGCAGTCTTGGCGCACTGCAAGCTCCGCCTCCCGGGTTCACGCCATTCTCCTGCCTCAGCCTCCCGAGTAGCTGAGACTACAGGCGTCCACCACCACGCACAGCTAATTTTTTAATAATTTTTAGTAGAGACGGGGTTTCACCGTGTTAGCCAGGATGGTCTCGATCTCCTGACTTTGTGATCCGCCCGCCTCGGCCTTACAAAGTGCTAGGATTACAGGCGTGAGCCACCGCGCCCGGCCAAAATCGGCTTCTTTCTTAATAAGCATTTACAGTTCCTCCGTGTCTTTTTATGGCTTGATAGTGCATTTCTTTTTAATGTTGAATAATATTCCATTGTCTGGATGTAGTACAGTTTATTTGTCTGTTCCCCTTCTGAAGGACATGTTGGTTGCTTCTAATTTTGACTACTACGAATAAAACTGTTATAAACATCTGTATTCAGGTTTTTGTGTAAGCATAAATTTTCAGCTCATTAGGGAAATACCAAGGAGCTTGATTGCTGTATCATATGATAAGAGTATGTTTAGTATTATAAGAAACTGCCAATTTTGTCTTAAGTGGCTGCACCGTTTTGCATTCCCACCAGCAAGGAACGAAGCTTTCTGTCGCTCCTCATCTTCATTAGCAGTTGGTGTTGTCAGTGTTCTGGATTTTGATTCTTTCAATAGGCATATAGTAGTAGTATCTTATCGTTGTTTTGATTTGCAATTTGCTAACAAATTATGATCTTAAACATCTTTACATATGCTTATTTGCCATCTGTATGTCTTCTTAAGTGAGGTGTCTGTTCAGGCTTTTTGCCCATTTTAAAATCAGGTTTTGTATTTTGGTTTTGATTTTTTTAACTTTTCATTTTGAAATAATTTCAGACTTACTGAAAAGTTGTAGAAATAGTACAAAGAAATTTTGTATACCCTTTATCCATACTCTCCAATTAATATTTTACCTTTATTATTCTCTCTACTCTATTCTTTCTTCATTCTGTATGTCTATACCTATATCTCTCTCTCTCTCTCTCTATCTATCTATCTATCCATCCATCCATCCATCCATCCATCCATCCATCCATCCGTCTGTATCTATAGCTATAAACTTAAAAGACCTTCTTGGCAAAGTAATTGGATTCATTTAACCTTCTTCACCAACCACTCCTCAGGCTGTTGTTCTTCGGTGACTTCTTGATCTTATCAGAGAAGCTTTTGTTGATTCTAGAATGTTTATTGAAAACTCAATTTATAATCACTTAGAAGAGGAATTAATTATTATTAGGAATCATCTTGGGTTATTTAAGGATAAGCCTTACTAGAGTCATATTGCTTCCTTAGAAAAGTTGCTCTTAATCTTGAAGATGTTATTCTCAGGTACAACTCCCTTTCTTCCAGCTCCCATTCATCTTGTTTCTGGCTCTGTCCCTCTTGGATAAAGCTTTGCACGCGCCTTCCTACTGAATGTACTGCCATTAGTCTTCTTATGTTTTATAAAGTCCATGCTCAATACCAGAGTAATTTTTATAAAATGAGTATCTAATATGGAGTATACACTAGTAAATAGGGACCAGCATTAGTGATTGTTTCCAAAGATTCAAAAGTATTAACCAACGAGAATTAATCTGATTCTATAGTGGGAGCTTTTATTTGAGGAGATTATGTAAGTCAGCAGTGTGCTATATTATTCATCATTTTTTGTGTTAAGATGAGTATTTGTTGTACTGATAGAATTGTATATTTTAGAATAGGAGAGGTGATTCCTCTTCTACATTATGCTGGTCCTGAGCAGTGATGATATTTCAACACGGGCACAACTTGCTCCCTTCTCTTTACCCCACCACTACCTTTATTCTAGATCATGATGGAAGAATCATATTTTTCTTCTCTCCAAACACCCATGATCTTAACTTCATTATTGAAATAACTTGCAAGGGAATGTGTCCTCAAATTTGTATGAAATTACAAAGATCCATGTGACCAAATACAGGTTTATCGCTAATTTCATTTATTTGCCATTTAAAGATTTTTAAAAACACCCTTTTGCCTATTATATCAGAGACAAACATGAGACTTAAAGTCTTTCTACAAGCTTAATTTAAACATCAATATCTGCCTGCTCACTAGGGCTTTGAAAAATGTCCAGGATATTTTAGATTAGAAAGCAAATGTATAAAACAAGATCTACAAATTAAAGATCAGCACTAGATGGGGTCACTGGAATGAGTTGCTCTATTTCAGATTTACAAACATTTCTGATAAATGGTCATTTTGCTGTTTTGTTTTTTTGTTTTTGTTTTTGTTTTTTTTGCCTATCTCCAAGCAAAAATAATTCACAATCACCCTAGATGATCCATTATATTTTTGACCGTATTTAAAACCATTCACCTTTATACTTAGCCAAAGTATTTTTCTCTCTATTCCTGTCATCCAGTTAACTTTAGGCACCTGGAACAAATCTTTCCCCTCTATTTGTAAAGAGAACATTCCTTCTAATTCCAGATGTTGTGATTTTTTTCTCCTGCTAAATTCTAATTCTTCCAAGCTTGATCTGAACTCCTTGACTCTTCTGGAGGCAATAGTCCATCAGTTCTTTCTTTTCTTTTCTTTTTTTCTTCTCTCTCTGTCTTTTTTCCTCCTTCCTTCCTTCCTTCCTTCCTTCCTTCCTTCCTTCTTTCCTTCCTTCCTTCCTTCCTTCTTTCCTTCCTTCCTTCCTTCCTTTTTTGAGATGGAATCTCACCCTGTCGCTCAGGCTGGAATGCAATGGCGCGATCTCGGCTCACTGCAACCTCCGCTCACTGCAACCCTTCTGGGTTTAAGCGGTTCTCCTGCCTCAGCCTCCCGAGTAGCTGGCATTACAGGTGCACGCCACCATGCCCAACAAATTTTTGTATTTTTAGTACAGACGGGGTTTCACCATGTTGGCCAGGCTGGTCTCAAACTCCCAACCTCGTGATCCGCCCACTTTGGCCTCCCAAAGTGCTGGGATTACAGGTGTGAGCCATTGCACCCTGGCCCATCAGTTCTTTCAATCTCTCCCACTCCCTATTTATTTTTTTTTGCCAAGCTATCATTACCTTTTTCCAAAAAAAAAAGCACAAACAAATAAACAAACAAAAAAAACACCTCTCTTGTCTCATTACAGCTAGAGTCCCAGATGTCTCTTTCTTCATAATTTTCTGGTAAGGATAGACTTTAATCATTATCTCCACCTCGTAATTTCTCTTCAAGCTGCTACAGCTAGGTCTGCCTTTCTAATTCTATTAATAGTGGCATTTAAAATATAAAAAATCACATTCTAATGTCCTTGCACATGCGGGACACTCAAAACAAAAAGTCACCATTCCTCTAAAACTGGTGCTTTCCACAAAACCAAGAATTATCCTAGCTTCTTCTTCCTCAATATTCCCATCTAATCAGTCACTAAATCCTACAGTTTACTCTTAATTTCCAGTCTGTTTTTATACATTTTTTCTTGCATAATCAACAGACCTGACATATATTCAGTGTTTTAAAAATATTCAAATATATGAACGAATTTATCGAAGAAGGGCAGCTGCCAAGCCAGTATTACCTGCTCCTTCTCTTGCCTGCTTATAACAAGGTTCTGGCACATGTCTCTGAAGTTTCTGTCAGTTTCTGGACACTAGATTAGACCCTCAGTTTAAGGCATCTTCTTTCACTTGACTTACTGGTTGGTTTCCTGTAACAGTCTTAGACTGTTCATAACCTACTTGCCTTGACTTAGAACTTAGTGGTTTTTGAGTTTGCAGTTCTTCAACTGATAGTGTGGGCTAGCAGGCCTAGAACACCTCCAGAGAATTTCCTGGCTTATTTTAATCTTACCCTCTATTTTTTTCTTCACAATTAAATCTTCCTCCCCTGATTTTGGTCGAGCAAAGAGCCAGCCCGACCCGAAGACTGTGAACTTTCCCTGAACTGTTCGCAATAGTCGGCCTTTAGTTATTTTAAATTTGAGAGTTAAGAAATATCTCTATTTCTAGGCTGTTTCAAAACTCTGACATTTGCCATTGGTCATCTTCTCTAAGCATCTGCTGTTCCTACATTATTTCTAGACAGCTTCTCTTACTCCTTAAAATAAGAACAGAAGCTGAGGAGGCCTACAGCCCTAAAAAATTCTCTCATTACTCTCATAAGAAAGAATATAACTCAAATAGAAAATGTGCAATTGAGAAACTAGTACAAACTTATGGTTCCAGAAAAATAATTATCAATCCTCTACTTTATCTCCTTCTGTCATAATAGTGACTATAGCCACAATTTCTTGGCACCTACTTGGTGCCAAGTTTTGTTCTAAAAACATCATATATAACTGCTTAATCTGTACAACAAACCTATGATGTGGGACTTATTACCATCTTTCCAATCTCACAGGAAAGCAGAGGCAGAATGATTTGTCTAAAGTCACACATCGTAAGTGACAGACCTTGGATGTGAGCTCATACCTAATCATTAACCTACACTGCTTCTCCTTGAGAACACTTAGGAGGTTCCACACCAACTAATTTGCTGCCAAACTCAGACCAGAAAATGTGTGCCTACTTTGCTTTCCTGATATGTAGTACATTTTACAAAACTTGCCCAATGTCAAATATCAGTAACGTGTGTCATATGAGAAATAAACACTATTCTAGGAATTGAAATGTGCTGTCTGTCCAAATAAGATTTTTATGAGCTTGAGAAGGATTTCTGGCTTTTATTTCTCTTCAGTTACCCAGTACAGATATTTTGGAACATAATCCCTGAAATGACTTGGGAAGTCAATATAGCAGATTTGAGCAGAAAAAGACATTGCCTCTCTCAGGGATGGTGAGACAGTGCAGGCTCTCTCCTAATCCTTGTGTCATGCCTGAAGTTACTAGGGACTGAGAGTTAACACAAGCATAGACATAAAACTCAAGTGACATTAAGAGATTCACTGATGGGACCACTCATTCCTTTAAATTTTAAATAAGAATACTCTGAGATTCCATGCTGCATGACTGCAGAAAGTCATTGCACAGCTAGACTGTAGTGATTATAAACTTCACTGAAGACGTGAGGAGACTGTGAGGGAATTACATTGCAGAAAGGAACATGTAAAGCATGATATCACATGATATCACTGAACGTTCTATGTAGTTTTATAGGGAGGGTATTTAACTTGCTGGCCACCTCTTTAGATTGCAGCCTAACACTTTCCGTTCTTGCAATTCATTCATTCTCCAGGTATTTTTTCAGCACTTATTTGTGCTAGACATTGTGTACACAATGGAGGAGTTTACAATTTAGAAAATTTTTTCATCGTACTTAAATTTAGAATTAATTGTCTCATGCTCTCCTTTCCAGACTAGGGCATTGACCTTAACTTTATAAACCAAGAGTCCCCTAAAATTGTTTTACTTAACTAAAGACAAATCAAAACCCAAAGATAAATTCTACCTGTTGTAGCTGCTGAACAAATGTTTCAAAATAGTCTCTGTGTCCCCACCCAAATCTCATCTTGAATTTTAGCTCCCATAATTTCCATGCATTGTGGGAAGGACGTGGTGGGAGATAATTTAAACCTGGTGGTTTTCCCCATGCTGTTCTTGTGACAGTGAATAAGTCTCAGGAGATCTGATGGTTTTAAAAGCAGAAACCCTTTTCACTTAGTTCTCAATTCTCTCTTGTCTGCTGTCATGTAATATGTGCCTTTTACCTTCCACCATGATTGTGAGGCCTCCCAGCTACATGGAACTGTGAGTCCATTAAACCTCTTTTTTTTAAATAAATTACCCAATCGTGGCTATGTCTTTATCAGCAGCATGAAAATGAATTAATAGAGTCTCTTGCACTATGGAATCAGAATTACCCAAGGTAGAGCCAGGACCCGATACATAACAAGGGAAAGAATTAAGGCACAAAAGATTAAAGGTGGGCTGATTAACACCAAATGTACTAAAACATAATAAGAAAAAGACTTTTAAGACCTTTCCATTAAAGTAACAAAAATGCTAGCACTACAGTAAATAAAAATAAAAAGAACATATTAATGCAAACACTCAGATAAATACATTATATAAAGAGGTTCATATTTATAGAGGTAATAAGAGGACGTTCTAACAGCTAGTAAGAATGAAGATAAAAGGAGAAATATTTTAAGAATAAGTAGATACCAATAATAAGGGAAATACAATAAATACATAAATAATAAGGGATCTACAAGGCCACAAGGTACAGGGGTGGCAAAAGATGAAAAGAAGAGTAGCTTTTAAAAAATGCACAGTATGCTAAAAATATTTTAAAACTACATAGACAGTGCCAAGCTAAAGCTTTTAAAAATAAAATTCTAAGAACGTGAAAGAGATAAGTAAAGTGGGCAAGCTACCCGAGTGTTTCACGTGGGTCTCTGATCCTTTACAGTTTGCAAAGCTTGGGTTACCTTATTCAGGTCCTCAAGACTGGAGAACAAAGGAGCAATACTGGGACCCTTTTTTTCTTCCCTGAAGCTTTCAGCATATGATTAACTTCCAAAATCTTATCAGAAAAACATAATAATAATAATAATGATATTTATCCTTTATTGACTACCAACCCTATGCCAAATACATTAGCATCTGTTATCTTTAATCCCTCCCAAATTCTGCCAATGAGATACATCATTTCCCCATTTCATTGCTGTTCCCCAGGGCTCAGAGTTTAGCATTACTCAGAGCCAAAGAAAATGTGGTGGTGGAATTGGAATTAAAACTCAAGATTCTCTGATTCCAGTGTGTATCCTCTTTCCATAAATACACCTTGAATTTAGTCAGCCATAGGAAGGCGCCTTTCTGAAGCAGCAGTACCGAGTTCTTACCATATCACCAAGTGAACACCTGCAGTTCAAACTGAATTGGCAAGTTTCCTGCTAGCTTCATATTCCAGTGATACTGGTTCTCCTTAGCATTTATGTCTTTATGTCTATAGATAGATAGATGTACATATATACTTATATATACATATATTCATATATGTATAAAGATATATATCTTTATATGTTTATATGTATGAAGATATATATATCTTTATATGTTTATATGTATGAAGATATATATATCTTTATGTTTATATGTATAAAGATATATATATATCTTTATATGTTTATATGCATAAAGATATATATATATCTTTATATATAATATGCAGTTGAAAAATTAAAATGTGAAGATCAAGCATGTTTAACAACATGAAGGAGTGCCTAAAAATGAGGGTAAATTAAAATAAAAAATAAAATGGGGGCCAGGCACGGTGGCTCACGCCTGTAATCCCAGCACTTTGGGAGGCTGAGGCAGGTGGATCACGAGGTCAGGAGATCGAGACCATCCTGGCTAACACGGTGAAACCCCATCTCTACTAAAAATACAAAAAAAAAAATTAGCTGGGCATGGTGGTGGGCGCCTGTAGTCCCAGCTACTCAGGAGACTGAGGCAGGAGAATGGCGTGAACCCAGGAGGTGGAGTTTGCAGTAAGCCGAGATCACTATACTGCACTCCAGCCTGGGCGACAGAGCGAGACTGCATCTCAAAATAAATAAATAAATAAATAAAAATAAAAATAAAATAAAATGGGGAAATAGGTCCTGCAAAGTGAGTATGTCAGTCAGGACTGGCTACGTAATATTGCAGTAACAAGGAGTGTCTTGCTCACTTGAAGCTTGTTATGTATTCAAGTAACTCTCCAAGCTACCTGTCTTGGATGTGTTTATTCAGTAACCCAAGGTGCTTTCAGCTTTTGGCATTTTCTTTACTTGTGTTGTCATCATTTCAGAGAAAGAAAGTTCTGGTTGTTCTTGTACTGTCAACTTAAATATCTCCACACAGATATGGCATGTGTCACTTCCCTTCCAACCCATCTGCTTTCCAATGTGCCTAGAAGGAGAGGAGAAAGAAATATGGATAGGAATAGAGATGTCACCTACATAGAAAAGAGAGAGAGAGAAGAGGGAGGCAAGGAGAGAAGAGAGTGAGAGAAAAGAGAGAGAATATGAGAGTACAAAATAAAATGATGTGAAGAAACCCCAAATCAATACAGTACACTTTGTGATTGCATAATGGTTTGATAATTGCTTTGCTATCTTAGGTTTTGAACATAAAAAAATTCTAAAGTCTTTCAGAGAAAAAAACATGAACAACCTCCAGTGTCAAAACTGAAACAGCTCACAGAATGTTAACCCACTTCCTTTGTTAATCTTTGAGATATTGCTCTATCCCAGGCTTCTGTAGGAGGTTGAAGAGAATGGATAAATAAGGGCGAAGGGACTGAAAGTGACAGCAAAACAAATAGTATGCATTAAGGGAGCAAATCACTTCTCTGATTATTTCTTTCTTTTTTTCACTTTTGAAAGGAAAAAGTTGATGTCATTTATATACTTTAAGATCATGAAGGCATGACCTGTTGTCAGCTTGTATTTATAACAGCACCAGTCATTCTATTACTACTTAGAAAATTTTTAAAAATGCTTTTACCACTTTTAACTTGAGCCACATTTTCTTCATTCTACAGTCAGATTACAGTTTTAAGGGGAACTATTGCTGGAAATAAGAACTACTGCTGACAAAAGCCCGAGGAAAGAACATGGTGCTTCAGCTCAGTTAAGCAACATGGTGTTCTTATTGGTTACCTCCCAGCACTAATATGATCTTGGTTAGATTACAAATTGAACTGTCTTTCCAGATTTTCATATACTTGTAACAGGTTATTAAAGAATATAGACTCATAGAGATAAAAATATAAGAGAGTTAATTGTTTCCATGACCTGTTGTCAATAGTTACCAAGTTGCAAATTCCTTTTCTCATCCCTTATTGCATCTTGATCAGAGTCAGTAAGGTTTCTGGGCACTTTTGTTTTAAGTAAACTTACTCCAATAGTCCGCAACTTCAATATCATATAAAGTCAAACTTCTTCTTTCCCTCCCTACCTGCCTCCAAGGGATGGATAGATTCAAGTGCCCTAGTAGTGGAATATTTTTACAGGATTTTCTAAATTTTCCAAGAGCTCTGACTCCTCTGGACTTGGAATAGAGTGCTCAGAGAAAAATGGCCAGTATCTCCTCACTTATCTTTATAATGACACAGTCCTCTTCTTATTGATTCATGCCACTTCTCTGTCACTGATTAGTTGTCTGTGTCTTTTGGAGGTATTCGAAGTCTAACTCTTGCGGGTTGGGTGAATATGTGGATTCTTTGCAGCTTCTGTACTGCAACATTTTCTGATGTACCTGATCCAGAATCGTCTCTGCCTTTGCCCTTTAAAACCTACAACCATTGATCCATCCCAGAGACTCTTGTGGCTGGCTACCCTGTAGCTTACCAGTGGGAATCCTTACTGGATGAAGTACTAGCAAGATGACTGAAGCCTAGTTACCTTTTCAGTGGTCCATTCCATCCCTAAAAGTGTTAAGCAGAATAATGGTTCCCCTCCACCCCACCAAAGATTTCCACATCCTAATTCCTGGAAGCTGTCAATAAGTTATGTTATATGGCAAGAGTTAAGGTTACAGACAGAATTAAGGTTGCTAATCAGCTGACCCAAAGTTAGGTAGATTATCCTAGATGATCCATGAGAGTTTGAGTAATCACAAAGGTCCTTAACAGTGGTATAGGGAAGCAGAAGCATAAGTTAAATTAATGTGATGTGAAAAAAATTCAGCCAGCTGTTGCTGGCTTTGAAGATGAAGAAGATCATCAGCCGAGGAATGTGGGTGGCCCTTAGAAGCTGGAAAGGGCAAAGAAATGGGTTATTTCCTAGAAAGACCAAAACAGAAGGCAGTTCTATTGACACCTTGACTTTAGCCCAGTTTAGCCCATGTCAAACTTCCGACCTACAGAAATGTAAAATAAATCTGTGTTGTCATGGCAACTTGCTATGACAGCTACAGAAAACGAACATACTAGATATCCCTTGTATCCTTGCCATGCCCAATGCTGCTGTCTGCTCCACTTGGCTGCCTAATGTTCTTTTAGCCTTGTGTTTACTTTCCCTACCTCAGGTAAACATACAGACTAGCAATTCTGCAGCCTGGGCAGATATCTGAGCAGGGAACAAAATGCCACTTTCTCCTTCATGTAGGCAGTGACCATCTTTTTTATTTTTGAGTTTGCTTTTCACTAATGTGTGAATGCTTAGTTAGTACAAATGTTCTACAAAGTTTGTTTTTTTTTTTTTTTTTACAAAAAAACACAGCTTAGTTACTAAAAAATACAACTTACTAACTAAATGCTTAGTTAGTACAAATGTTCTACAAAGTTCTTTAGAAAAAACACAGCAACCTCTTTCCATCAACGCCCTTCACCATTACCTGCTTTCAAGAGGCAACCAACTTTAATTTGTTTAGCTCTCTCTTTTGGTGGTCAATTCTAAACCTCTTTGTAGCATGTTCATATGGCTACTTCTTAATCTTCATAAATATGATGACTTCTCCAAATGAAAAACTTAAATGTACTTTAGCTACATCCTTGTCCGCCATACACAAACTTTCCTCCCTCCTTCCCATTCTTCAAGTTCCATTACAATTTTCATTTGAACAATGTTAAGAATTTGTATTTTTATGACCATGAAAATACCATTCATCTATGATTGTTTTCTTTCTTCATCATTCCTGGAATAAGTGTTACCTTTCCTGGTTATTTTCCTGATTTCCTATCTCTGTGTTATAATTCCACCCCACATTTTTGCCGAATAACACAAATCCTTTCTCAATACATTCAGACTCAATAGATGTTCTGATTTTTGCTGCTTCTGGAGAAAACGCTTCTATAAAATTCTGATCTGCTTCAATCTGGACTAGTTGCTTCCAGGTCCCTGAGACTTTTCCTCCTGGGACATCCACTGACCTTCTTCCTGGAGATTCTTGCCACTTCCTCCTAGTGCCAGATTACCTATTCCCAGAGTTCACTACTGGCAAAGTATGCTCCTAAGGTGAATTTTGAGAACTTTGTCTATTTAGAAACATCTTTACTCTTATCTTGAATTAATTTTGTCTGAGTGTTGAATTCTAAGTTTAAAATCATTTTTGATCAGAATCTTGAAGTCACTGCTCTTTTTTTTCTGGTTGTCAGGCTGTTGATGCTTCCAAAGCCATTCAGATTCATGGTATTCTCTCTCTCCCATATCTGCACGTGGGAGTGCTAATATCTCTTTAATAATCTTATTTTAATTCTTTGAAATAAATATCCAGAAGTGAGAATTCTAGATGACATGGTAAGTCTATTTCAAAAATTTTCAGGATCTTCTCTACTGTTTCCCATAGTGCCTGCACTATTTTGCATTCTCACTAACAGTGTGCAAGAATCCTTATTTCTTCACGTTCTCTCCAACATTTGTTTCTTTTTCATAATGGCCATTCTGACAGATTTGAAACCATAATGAGATATGAAATGATATATCTCATTATGGTTTTCATTTTTTTATTTTATGATTTTTGTTTTTTTTTTGAAACAGAGTCTTCCTTTTTTGCCCAGGCTGGAGTGCAGTGGCACAATCTAGGCTCACCACAACCTCTGCCTTCAAGGTTCAAGTGATTCTGCTGCCTCACCCTCCCTAGTAACTGGGATTACAGGCGCATACTACCACACCTGGCTAATTTTTGTATTTTTCGTACAGATGGAGTTTTGTCACATTGGCCAGGCTGGTCTCGAACTGCTGACCTCAGGTGATCCACCGACCTCTGTCTCCCAAAGTGCTGCGGTTATAGGTATTAGCCACCACTCCTGGCCTCATTTCTTTGATGATTACTGATGTTGAGCATTTAAAAAATATACCTTTGGCCATTTGTATATTTTCTTTGTAGAAATGTCTATTCAAGTTTTTAGGCCATTTTAAAATTGAATTATTAGTTTTAGAGACAATCTTCTAGTTTTAAGATCATGTTTTCCCTTACTTCCAAAAGCACCTGGTCATACCTATTACTGAAGAAGTTTCAGTAATCTGCAGTGTAAACTGTGTTGCTTATTGGCTTTTATCACAGTAATTTAGGATTCAAGTTTCTTAGGACTGGTAGATCTCAACATTATCCTGATTTTCAAGTTATGATTTTTCTTCATTTTTCTTCATTTTCTATTTTTGCAATGGTTTTTCTCATTTTCTTTGTTCTTGTGATATCATTTTCAAAAAATGCATATTAAGTATTAACTGTTGTTTAAGTAGGCCTCTGTAAGGAGTAGAGATCAATTTATGTATTAAATCTACCCTATTTGTTCATTTATTTTTATTTTTATTTTTTTAGAAACAGGGTCTTGCACTGTTGTCCAGGCTGTCTAGAGTATAATAATATGATGATAGCTTTCTGAAGCCTTGAACTCCTGGGCTCAAGCAATCCTCCTGCCTCAGCCTCTCAAGTAGCTGGGACTACAGGCTCATTCCACTACACCCAGTTAATTTAAAAAAATTGTTTTTGTAGACAGGGGTCTCATTATGCTGCTGAGACTGCTCCTGCACTCCTGACCTCAAGCAATTCTCCTGTCTTGGCCTTCCGAAGTGTTGGAATTACAGGCATGAGCACTGTGCCTGGTCCATATTTAATATCTTTAATTGGGATAGCACCATACATCTTTAGCAATGATTCACTTAAAATTATCCTTCCCACACTAATCCCTTGACTTTGGAAAAGAAAGGCATGACCAAAAAAGAAAACCCTCTCAACACAAACACTGCACTCCTTAGAGAACCAAGCACTGTGTGCCTCTCCCCAGTTGGTGGTCCCAGAGCTGGTTTTACAGCCTCTCAGAAAATGTTAAAGGTCTCACCCCAGTTTTGTTTTGAAGCAATTAATTTTTGGCATTCTATGCCAAAATCTATATAATTTTTGGCATTCAATGCCAAAAATTAATTGCTACATTCTAATTAATCATTAGATTAATTAGAATTAATCATTAGATAATTAATTATCTAAGGCATTGAACCTTAGATAAAATTCTGAAATAAAAGAAGAAGGTCCATTCAATGTCCTGTTACATACTGAACTGAAATGTCTATTATTTATTTAATAATTTATTAAATTATAGCGTTGTTCTGAGTGATCAGTTGATGATAGTTGGCTGTACTTTTTTCACCTGTACCTTTTGATTATCTATGTTTTTGTACTTAAGCATAAGAGTACAAACAGATTTGTTTTTTTGTGCTCCCACAAGTTTATGCAGTCTCTAAGAATGTATATGTTTTCAAATGAATAAACTATTAGGCATATTTCATAACATACGGTTCTGTGTGACAAAGAATGGAAGTATTAAGATTTATAGGAGAAATACTTATTTAAGACCATCAATTGGATAGACCACACATTGTACTTGAAAATATTTCAATTTTTATTTTACCTTTTTAAAATATTTAATGGTCTAAAACAATTTTAATGCTAGTTCTAACTCCTTAACACATGCACATCATAAATTCTCAGGAATCAAGGTTAAATGATATCATGATCAGTGATACATGATCAGTGAATTTACAATTCTGTAACCTCACTTTCCTTTTTAATGCTCTCTGATTCTATTTAAGGAACTTGCCTTGGAACTCCACCTATTTCTAGCAACAATCATTTTTATTCCTTTTTATTGTTTTTTTTTCTTTTACATCATTCTGAATTTATTCATCATTATAATTTATTTTTCTATATGATGGAAAATAGACTTGTTGCTCTACTAGTGTTTGCATACCAGGGTCTCCTATTTTTTACTTCCTTTGCCTCTTTTTCTGACAGGATGGTACTGTCAGATTTTCTCAATGACAAGATCATACCAAAGACAACCCCTTTGCTATAATGACTAGTTTGCCTAGGGCTCTTTTTCACCACTACTTTTGGTCTTACAAGCTTACTGAAGGTGAGATGTTGGTAAAATAGACCTTTCTTCTCCTATATATCTTGCATATGTTTGCTATCAATGTTTTATAATACCACTTTTTATCAACATTTAAAAGGTTAGAGCTATAATTTCTGTAAGCCAATAACCTCACAGCAAAAGAGAACAGTAAAATTGTGCTATACTACCATAAAACTGATAATTTATATTAATCAGAGAGCTTACATAGCAAGGTAAAGCTTCCATCTCTGTTTAAGATGCAAACTACATTTCATAGCTGGCCCATCAGGAAAGCAACATAATGGGAGGCTTTGCCTGGAATTGAGCCATTCTTGTTCAGAGCAAAAGGGAAGAGAAAGAGCTCTAGCAGAGTGATATCAAATAATGAAAAAAATTTTAAGTGCTGTCCCCATGATGTTATAGCTAAAGCACTATGTGGGTCATGAGACACAGAGAGTCATCTGGACTCTGGCTCTATTATTTGCTTGATGCATGAGTTTGAGCAATTTATCTAAACCTCAGTTGCCTCTTTGGTAAATTAGGATACTATTGTTTATTTTACAGGATTCTTATGAGTGTTAAATAAGATAATGTTTGTGAATGTCCTTTGTAAATTTTAAAGTGCCATGAAAATCTAAGTGGTATGATTGCTTAATGCTTTCTAAGGCTGAATGGTGCATTAGAGGATGATCTAACACAGTGCCTGACAAAGCACATGCTCAGTAAATGATAGCTCCTTTTCTCATCCAAATAATAAAAATGTTCTATGAATAATGAGCAACTACAAGACACCATGTAGATTCCAGAACAACATAAACATTTTTTTGGGTGGGGAGGGGTACATAACTATCGGGAATATTGTAAAGTCTATACAATCTAACTTGCCAAGAAATATCATTGCTGAAGAAAGATTAGCAACTATGTTCAAATGGGATATACGGCAAAATGGTTTCTCCTTTTCCCCAAAAGAAGACTGAATAAGCTAGACTGAATAAGCTAACAGTTTCTTCTCTTTGTAGCCAAACATCATTGATTCAGTATTATATTCCATAACATAAAAAAATATGTTAGTCAAGGCCAGGCATCATGGCTTACACCTGAAATTCCAGTACTTTGTGAGGCCGAGGTAGGAGAATCACTTGACACCAGGAGTTCGACATCAGCCTGGCCAACATGGCGAAATCCTATCTCTAAAAACAAACAAACAAACAAACAAACAAACAAAAAAACAACCAGGCATGGTGGTGGTGCACACCTGTCCCAGCTACTTGGGAGGCTAAGGCATGAGAATCACTTGAAACCAGGAGGCAGACGTTGCAGTGAGCTGAGATCATGCCACTGCACTCCAGCATGGGCCACAGAGCAAGACTCTGTCTCAAAAATAAATAAATAGATAAAATTCTAAAAATTAAAAATATGTTATCCAGATTAGCATTCAGAACAATTTTGTTGCTGTTAATAGAGCAACACATGCATAGAAAAATTAGAAAATAAAAAAATAAAGAAAAAAATTATCTACAGATGATAATACAACTTGGTAATAAACATTGTTGCAATTTGGGGGCATTTCCTTCTGTCTTTAGTCAGTATATTCATGCTGCAACATATGTGTGTGCCTGTGTTTAAACACTTTGCATTGCATGAAATATGCAGGGTTTTATGGATTTTGACATCTACTTATAGCCTGTTTTTTTAAAATTTACTTCTTGTCATGCTAAAAATTTATGAGACTTCAACGCCTTCTTTCAGTTTGAAGTTCCTTGAAGTGTATGGTATGTGGATAGTCATTTTTACTAGTGTTCACTTTTAATATAAGGTTGATGTGTAAAGAAGTCACACAGAGAGTGAAGAAGCCTAACAGACCATCCAGCACACACTTCTCAGAGTAGCTTAATTGTTCTAGTTAGTGCAGTGTCTGATTTAATGTTCACTGCAACCAGTTAAGGCTAATTTCCATTTTATTCCAGAGAAAACTGAGGAAAGGACACACTTTTCCTTCCTTTTCTCCCTCTTTCATTATAAAAACATTTTATTTTTAAAAGTCCCATAGACCAGGCTGGCCAACATGGTGAAGCCCCGTGTCTACTAAAAATACAAAAATTAACTGTGCGTGGTGGTGCATGCCTGTAATCCCAGGTACTCGGGAGGCTGAGGCAGGAGAATCGCTTGAACCCCGAATGCGGAGGTTGCAGTGAGCCGAGATCACGCCACTGCACTCCAACCTGGCTGGAACAGTGAAACTCTGTCACAAAAAAAAAAAAAATAAACAAAAAGTCCCATAAACCTGCCACCTTTTATAAAAAACAACAAAATCAACCAAAACACCAACAAAGAAGAAAGACTAGTACATTGTTTTAAAAATTCTCTTACCATCCATTTTCAAGTATATACATGTTTTTACAGAGTTACCATCATGGTGCAAGTACGATTTTATATACTACCACTTTTTTCTTTTTAATGATCTTTAATTGTTTTTCTAATTTACTTTTCCTTTTAAATTCACATAAAAATACAGACATTTATGCTTTATAATCCAGTCTTCACAACCATAATGTAATGTTTGCATGATATTCCATTGAGTGACTAAATCATAATTTTACTAAACATTTCCTTACTGTGAAATTTTAGTTGGCTGCTTCCAATTTTTACTATTATAAATAATGTTGCAGTGGAGGTCTACATGCATAAAGCTATCTTTTTAAAGCTTTCCTTTCTCCTGAGGATAAATTAATAGAAACGAGATTATGAGCTAAAGAGCATGCTTATTTTCATAGGATTTAAAAATAAAGAGTCTAAAGAAGGTTCTTTCTATATGGAGAAGAGATAAGTAGATGTACATACAAACTGGGAGTAATGTACATTGTGCTCTGAGACTACAGAGCAATTGCTTTTGTCCTGATTTCCTTCAAAAATCTACAGACCCAGAAGACGCTTCTTCATGGAATAATACCAATCAAGCGTATGGACAGGAAGGATGGTGGAAGTTCAGGAAAGCCTCCCTCTGGATGGAGTGAAAGGGGAGAAGGGAATTCAACCTGGCTTATGCAGTGACCCCACCCCGAGAAGGGAAGACACAGTTTCTAGAACGTATAATCTTTCTTCATTTTTTAACTTTTAAGTTCAGGGGTACTAGTGCAAGTTTGTTAAATAGGTAAACTTGTGTCATGGGGGTTTGTGGTACAGATTATTTCATCGCCCAGGTATTAAGCCTAGTACCTCTTAGTTATTTTTCCTGGTCCTCTCCCTTCTCCAACCCTCTACCCTCCAAAAGGCCGAGTGTGTGTTGTTTCCCTCTATAATTATAAAACTTTTAAATTTCCTGTTGTTTTAAATCATTAAATGTTGTCAATTTTCCTTAACCATTGTTAATACAATAATTAAAATCAACAGAATGTGTTTATGATTGGGCGCACCAAAAAAAAGGACAGGTGCACCTCTGGGGAGCACAGCTTAATGACAGACCACTTGGTGTGGTGAGCTGGCTGCTCCCTTCAGTGTGAGCCTAGGACATAGTATCTCAGTTGAGGATATCTGCAGTTTGAGAGCACTCTTGAACAAATAGCCAAATGCCATAATCTACCTTAGTGGTATTTTATTTCCATGAAGCCAAAATTCGTTAAAAATATTCTGCATTTACAGTTGTGTTCTTAATTTAATGGTTGAGTTATCATGTCTACTGTTATGAGTATTTTTTAGCCAAACAAATATGCTAAACAATATTTACTATTGGGACATGAATTAGTATAGTCACAGTATAACTCTAACCCAGCTAACACGAAACAAAGCTTAGCGTCAAATGAAAAGCTATTGGATTGACAAATGTTTGCACAGCCATTATCAGCTCAGATAAAAATATTTATTAATCACCTGCTTTGTACATTATACTAGAGACCTTACAGATGGGAGGAGATGAGTAGTACCAAGAAGCATGAGAAATATCTCTCTTCCCTCAAGGTTCTAATTTAATGAATGCTGGTTAATATTAGCCAGTTGGGCATTAAGTGAAACTCATATTGTACATGCATGTATACGTTGCTTTTTTGCTGTCTCTCTCTCTCACTACATATATACATATATAGAGAGAGAGCTATATATAAAATATAGTGTAGGAATGTTACAGTCGTTGTTATAAACATGCATATATATATAAGCAACTGAGATTATAGCTGCAGCTATAATTCTCATAATGTTTTTGTTTAAAAATTTTCAAAGTGGTTTTGAATATGCCCAGTAATATAAAATGTACTCTATATTAGGGAATCGAATATTTGATTATTATGGGCCCTCTATTATCCTATCTGATGTGCTGATTTTTTCAAGCTGTCATTCAGGATAAATGAATTGCAAAGTACAATGAGCCAGGCCTGCATCGTAGGAGAACTAAAACAAGTGTAAATGTGCACTGAAATGATTTTAGAGCAAATTTCACAGCACTAATTGTGCCTCCAAGTTATCTCTTTTATGAGTCAAATCTAACCAAAGAATTGAATGTCATTTAGTTACATATGTTAAAAATACAAGCTAGATCAAAATATGTTGCTATAATACGTGGAAATATTATATAAAATAAGTACAAACTTTTCTGATAATTATATAGATAAGTTAGAGCATGTTAAATAGAATGCATATGATTGTTGCATTTTTCATAAATTTGAGAAATTTAGTATAGAATATTCAATAATCCTGTAGAATTCACTCAGTCTTATAAAGAAAGACAGGTCTATATTTTTAATATATAATCCTTAAGCGACATACAAGAGAAATATATACATTGTATATGTAGAGGGAATAACCATGATATTATCTAAAATTTTGGTTGTTGTATGTCACTAAATTTTACACAGATAATGGTGGGAAACTCCATATGGTAGGATTTTATTTTTATAAAGTAGCTATTATTTTATTAAAATTCACGTGGGAAATTCTCAATGCCATGAACTGTCTTAACTTAATGCTCTTTAAAAATTTTAATTTAAAATTTTGTCTAAAATATCTGTTGAAAATTACATTCCCATTTAAGAAATAACAGACAGTATTCCTTCAATTCATTTAACTGTCTTTTCTGACAAACATAATGAACTTCTAAATACCATTCAGTATAATCAGTTTTATCATGTAATGCTTTGCTTTTTATTCAATGCCATGAATAAATACTTGCTTTAAGCAGAAATTGTATTACATCCAGTACTAATTATCTCTACCATTAAGTTCACAATTTATCTTTGGATTTGTTACTATTGAGACTTTAATTACGTAGAATTAGAAATGGGAGGAACAAAAGTAAGCAATAGTGAAGCCACCCTATGCTAAAAGTACATTTTCTGACTTTTGTCAATTATGACTTATACTGACTTGCTTTGCTTATGAGAAAAGCTGAAAAACATGCCAAATATAGCAATAATTTAATGTGAATTGGGCAACGACTACATTTAAACATTCTTTATGGCTTCTGTATCAGCCTAGACAATATCTCATAAATGAGGGGAAAAAGTCATTATGCCATAATTTAGTGGTATGTTATACTTCTGGATGCAAAATTTATACTTGTGTTTTTTTATTACTAAAGTGAGAATGACAGATTCTTAAATTTATTAAAATTATTAAAATATAGAATATAATTTTATATATTAAATATAGAATAATATAATATAGAATAAGGAGAAAAGACATTAATTCTGATTCTATGCAGAAATGGGGGAAAATAGCAAAGGGAACAAGTTCCAAGATGTCCAATAAAAACTGCTTGCCATCTGTATTAGTTATCTGTTGCTGCATAACAAATTACGCTAACATCTTATCAGCTTAAAGAAACTAATGTTATTATTTCACATCATTTCTGAGGATTAGATATCCAGGAGTGACATTGCTTAGTGATTCTGGCTCAGAGTCATTCATGAGACTGCAGTCAAGCTGTTGGCCAGGAGGGCTCCAGTTTCTGCAGACTTGAGTGGGGCCAGAGGATAGGCTTCCAAGTTCACTTGCATAGCTATTGACAGGAGGCTCTCTTCTTTGTCTACTATATCTAGGCGATCTTAGTACCTCTTGATAGATTAAGGTGATGAAAGCTTCTGTAGCACATCAATCCATAATTTCAATGGCCTATGTTAATAAACATTAATATTTGGTCACATTATAGTCCATTATGGGCACTTTCAATCAGTAAGTCTTTTACATATTCATCCAGAGATTCAAGCTCTTTCTATCTTTCGGATTTTCTCTCTTACAAATACGAGATTTTTCCATTCTTTTGGCAGATGAAAAAGAAATATTTGCAACTCATGTAAGACTGTATGCTATTTTAAAAATACATAGGGATTACATTCAAATCAATAGAAAAAAGACTAGGAACTCAATGGAACATCATGCAAATGATATAAAGAGTCTTAATCCAAGCTCCAAAGACCGAGTATCTAAGTGGACTGAGAGTTGTAGGCAAGAAGTCAAGGGAAAAATAGCTTCAACATTCCCAAATCTCAGCTGAAGTCAGTAGAGGAAGGGTTAAGGAGAGGTCACTGGGCATTAGTTTAGGATGTCATTGCTGACTTTTGACAAAGAAGTGTAAGTAGAGCATTTGAGAGTGGAAGTCGGATTTCAGTATGCTGGTGAGTGCTGCAGAGTTAAGTAAGCAGAGGCAGGAATGAATGTTAACCATTGTCAAGAACTTCACAATGATAAAATTGCTTTGAATTGTATCCATTTTTAAGCTTTTATTTTCAGTTCAGGGATACATTTGCAGGTTTGTTATATAGGTAAACTCATGTCAGAGTGGTTTATTGTACAGATTATTTCATCACTCAGGTATTAAGCCTATACTCATTAGCTATTTTTCTTGATTCTCTCCCTCCTCCCATCTTCTACCCTCTGGTAGGCTGCAGTGTCTGTCGTTCCCCTGTAGGTGTCCATGTGTTCTCATCATTTAGTGTCCACTTGCAAGTTAGAACATGTGGTATTTGGTTTTCTGTTCCTGAATTAGTTTGCTAAGAATTATAGCCTCCAGCTCCATTCATTTTCCTGCAAAGGATACAATCTCATTCTTTTTTATGGCTGCATAGTGTTCCATTGTGCATATATACCACATTTTCTTTATCTAGTCTATCACCAATGGGTATTTAGGTTGATTCCATGTCTTTGCTGTTGTGAATAGTGCTGCAATGAGCATGTGTATGCATGCATATTTATAATATAACAAT
This sequence comes from Theropithecus gelada, assembly GCF_003255815.1. Classification (NCBI taxonomy): domain Eukaryota; kingdom Metazoa; phylum Chordata; class Mammalia; order Primates; family Cercopithecidae; genus Theropithecus; species Theropithecus gelada. Next base: position 146,347,049 of record NC_037670.1, on the reverse strand, counting down.
TTATATTCCTTTGGGAATGTACCCCGTAATGGAATTGCTGGGTTGAATGGTAATTCTGTTTTCAGCTCTTTGAGGAATTACCACACTGCTTTTCAAAGTGGTTGAACTAATTTATACTCCCACCAGGAGCTCATAAGCATTCCTTTTTCTCTGCAACTTTGCCATCACGTGTTATTTTTTGACTTTTTAATAAGAGCCACTCTGACTGGTGCAAGATGGTATCTGATATGGTTTGCTTTGTCCCCACCCAAATCTTATCTTGATTTGTAATACCCATAATCCCAGGTGTCGTAGGAGGGACCCAGTGGGAGGTAATTGAATCATGGGGTGGTTTCTCCCATGCTGTTCTCATGATAGTGAGTGAGTTCTCATGAGATCTGATGATTTTATAAGCATCTGGCATTTTCCCTCTGCTGGCACTCATTCTCTCTCCTGCCACCCTGTGAAGAGGTGTCTTCCACCATGATTGTAATTTTCCTGAGGCCTCCACAGCCATGCAAAACTGTGAGTCAATTAAACTTCTTTTCTTTATAAATTACCCAGTCTTGGGTATTTCTTCATAGCAGCATGAGAAGGTACTAATATAGTATCTCATTGTGGCTTTGATTTGTATTTTTCTATTGATCAGTGATGTTGAGTTTTATTTCATATGCTTGTTGACCACATGTATGTCTTAATTTGAAAAAGTTTATCTTCATGTTCTTTGCCCACTTTTTAACAGAGTTTTTTTTTTTCTTATAAATTTAAGTTTCTTATAGATGCTGGATATTAGACCTTTGTCAGATGCATAGTTTGCAAATATTTTCTCATTTTCTTAGGTTGCCAGTTTACTCTGATGATAGTTTCCTTTGCTGTGCAGAAGTTCTTGTTTAATTATAGATCTCATTTGTTAATCTTTGCCTGTGTTGAACTTGCTTTCGGCATCTTCATCATGAAATCATTGCCTGTTCCTATGTCCAGAATGATATTGCCTAGGTTGTTTTCCAGGGTTTCTATAATTTTGGGTTTTACATTTAAGTTTTTAATCCATCTTCAGTTGATTTTCATATATGATGTAAGGAAGGGGTCCAGTTTGAATCTTCTGCATATGGCTAGCCAGTTATCCCAGCACCATTTATTGAATAGGGAATCCTTCCCCATTGCTTGTTTTTGTCAGCTTTGTTGAAGAGCAGATAGTTGTAGGTGTGTGTCCTTATTTTTGGGCTCTCTATTCTCTTCCATTGGTCTGTGTGTCTGGTTTTGTACCAGTACCATGTTGTTTTGGTTACTGTAGTCTTGTAAAGAAAGCAAGAAAAGAGTGAGACTAGTAGAAAAAGAGGGAAATATATTTAATAAAAGTTTTTGTTGGTTTGTTTTTTAGTACAGGAACAATTAAGCATTTTTGAAGATCAAGTAGAAAGAGTCACCTGAGAAAATGAAGCTGAAGACTTGAAAAAATAATGGATGATTAATGAAGTGCATCATCATTGTAAATCGTGGAATTCACAATTCCATCATCCACTACTTACAAGCCTCTCCTGGGTGAGAAGCATAGCAAAACCTTTGAGTTTTAGGTAAAGATTAAGATGGTATAAGTTTAAAGCTCTTATTTAGGCCGGGCGCGGTGGCTCAAGCCTGTAATCCCAGCACTTTGGGAGGCCGAGGCGGGTGGATCACGAGGTCAGGAGATCGAGACCATCCTGGCTAACATGGTGAAACCCCGTCTCTACTAAAAATACAAAAAACTAGCCGGGCGTGGTGGTGGGCGCCTGTAGTCCCAGCTACTCGGGAGGCTGAGGCAGGAGAATGGCGTGAACCTGGGAGGCGGAGCTTGCAGTGAGCCGAGATCGCGCCACTGCACTCCAGCCTGGGCGACAGAGCGAGACTCCGTCTCAAAAAAAAAAAAAAAAAAAAAAAAGCTCTTATTTAAAATTAGAGATGTGCAAATTCATGATTTAACCTAAGGAGATACAACTAAATTGGTACTCCTGCTATGTTCCCACAGCACTCCTCACCTCCATCTATCCCCCTCTTTCTCCTTTGCCATTCTGAACTGTGGACTTGTGACTATTTACAAGCCTTTCCCACCAGCCTCCTGCATCTCCCTGCTGTTGAGGGAGTGTCTGAATATTGGGAAACAAATAGGAATCCTTAACACTGCTCATAACCTTAGCAAGTGTAGTTTTCCAACTATGAGACCAGGTGTTATGAGTGAGGTAAAGCTGAAAAGGCTCGAAGAGGAGTCAATAAAAATAATGCAGTCTGGAAAAATAGAACTTATGTGAGATTTTTTTTAAAATCCAGAAACAACCCACCCCACCCTAAAAAAAAAAAACACAGTGAAATAAGGCAGAAATGTGATAAAACAAGGAAAGAAGTTGAAAAGTATATTAACAATTACTAAAGATAAAGGCTTCAATTAGAAACTTAGTGAGTATAAATGCTTAGTCTCTCAATAAATGTTTCTCAAATTATTAAAAACATTGGCTTCTGGGTCAGCATGAGGGTTCCTCTCTTTCTGTGGCAGAAGGCATATTAAAGTGATTGCTACACCTCTCTACTTGTTATTTTATAACACTGAGTTAAAGAAATCTCATGGGTTCTATTTATTCTTCAGTGGTGTGACTGATTTTACCATGGGGAAATAGCCTCAGGAGACAAATAAGAGGTGGATATTTACCATGACGGTAAATTTGTTTTAATTTTTTAATTGCTTTTTCCTCCCATTGACTTTGAATGAAACAGATAGAAAACCTAGAGTTGAGCTGGGCAGGCCTTTTCTATGTTCTGCTATTTGTGAATAAATGCACATGTGTGTGTGCATATGGGCATGTGTACGTGTTGAGGGAACAGGCTTAACAACCGCCTGCTACCATATTTTTCTCATCATCCCCCAACTTTCTGGATTTCTGATATAAGACAGTTGGTCAATGTTAAAATACAAAGCTAGCAAAGACACAATATTAAGAATCTATTAGGTGCGTTTAAAATTAAATTATATTCATAAAGGCTGACAATGTTCATATTTGAAAACGGCAATGTGATAAAGAAAAAATATGAGAAATAATGAAAAAAGGTGAAAAAACTAGAGAAGCACCAAAAATAAAACAAAATGTCAGCCTAAGTGGGGAGGGTTTTTGGAAAATATTTGCAGTCAGTCTAAGTCAGATCTAATAAAAGTTTTGAGGCTTAAATTCCAAAAAAAATTGATATGGTGCTTGTTGTTAGTATCCATTGAAGAAAGATGCTCTATTGAAGACAATCAGAAGATGTAATCAACTTGTAAATAATAGTGATGCATTGCAAGGCTTGTTTTTATTTTTTGTTTCCTGATTTTACCTTTCCCCCTAATATCAACATTGTGAATTCTGAAAACTTAATGTTCTGTCAATAGATTCATAATTGATGCCGAATGGTTTTCACAAAAAATTGTTGTAAAATAAGTGATGAATACTCTTAAAAATATTTTTCATAAAATTTTTAAAACTAAAATAATCCAGAGTCGAACTTAAGAAGACAGGTAAATTCTAAGTGCCAGAAAAAAAGAAGTCAAAGCAAAGCAATAAACAAGTGCTGATACAAATGGAACTTGGGGGAATCGAGAAGCACGGGGCATGAGAAAGAGGGCCTGGGATCAAAGCCAGCCAGGAAGGGAGAACTGACCTATTCTCTCAACCTCACAATCTAGAAAAACAGAGTGTACTACCTCTATGTAGTATCCAAGAGGAGCCTAGTAACTAGTAGGTTTAGTCTTCATTATTATGTAAAGATAAACCAATGACCATTATTAAGTAGATTTTTTTTCTTTCTAAAGGAGAGGAAACTAGTTTAATGATACAGTGTTCATAGCAAGAGTAAATCTCAATGTAAGGCCATATTTGTTCCATGGAATAAAATGATCAAGTTCTTCTTTCCTCCCTCCCTCCCTCTCTACTTTCCTTCCTCCCTCTCTCCCTCCCTCCCTCTCTCCCTCCTTCCCTTCCTTCCTCCCTTTGCTCCCCATCCCTCTTTCCTTCTTTTTCTCTTCCTCCTCCTTCTTCTCCCCCTCTCTTTCCTTTTGTTTTTCCTTTTTCAGAATAGCACATCTTTTTGATTGAAGATTATAATTCAAACTCAATTCCTGGGTAGTACAAGGTTGAACATGAATAAAATCGAATGTGGAGATAGTGATGTTTTTTACTGAGCAACTGAAGGAACAGCAAGAGTAGCCCCAGTAGAATATTAGAAATAAATAAAAATGAAAAAACTGGTACAGGATTTATTAATACCCGGGTGTTTGGACATTTTCACAATTCAAGTTCCATAGGATTTACACTTTTTCTCTTACACATATGCATGCACACACATACCTGTGCACTCAAGTTATACCCCCATTAAAAAATACACACAATAGAAAAAAACAACTATAAAAGAGAATTATCAAAAATAGAGGATTTTTTGCCACAAGAACCAGAAATACTAGAATAATTCAAAAGACTTAAGAATCATACTTGGCCGGGCGCTGTGGCTCACGCCTGTAATCCCAGCACTTTGGGAGGCCAAGGCAGGCGGATCACGAGGTCAGGAGATCGAGACCATCCTGGCTAACACGGTGAAACCCGGTCTCTACTAAAAATACAAAAATTAGCAGGGCGTGGTAGCGGGCACATGTAGTCCCAGTTACTCGGGAGGCTGAGGCAGGAGAATAGCGTGAACCCGGGAGGTGGAGCTTTCGGTGAGCCGAGATCACGCCACTCCAGCCTGGGCGACAGAGTGAGACTCCGTCTCAAAAAAAAAAAAGAAAAAAGAAATGGCTACAAGTGAATAATAGATGGTTCAGTCAAAACATCTCTTTCCAGCTGACTAGTTCTAAGATACACAGTTCCTTTGTCATTTTTGTTTGCAGTAGATGGTATTAATAAACCTGATGTCCTAGCAAACAATGGAGCTTCTATAACCCCTTTATAGTAGATACTTCTTGGAATGGGCATTGTTGGGGCAATACAATTAGGAATGACTAAAGGAAAATGTATTAACACAATATACGTGCAAAACATGTCATCTCATATTTTAAACTTGGTGGATGCTGAAACATCCTAAAAGTCAGACTATGATATTACAATGTCTGCAAAAAAAAAAAAAAAAAAAAAAACAAAACAAAAAACAAAAACAAAAAACCCCAAAAAACCAGTATTACATCAGGATTTCTGCCACAGAATTAACGTGGGGGTGAGGTTTACTGAACAAATAGTACAGGTCATACAGCAATGAGTAAAAGAAATTGGTGTTACCAAGCACACAAATTAGGCATCACTTTCTTCTTTACAAGAGATTGTGAAATGCAGTCACACATTGGCTTTGGAAAGATTATTCAGTTTTAATATTTAACATATAAACATTTCTAGAGATGAAGTTATTAACAAGATGATATTGGATAATGTAGCAGTACTAAACAAAAAATTTCTAGAGATTATTCCACATTAATAGAATCTTTCAATACCACTTTAAAAAGTATTATTTTGAATGACTACAAAGGTATGATAGTTAAGATATGATTTCATTTAGGAATGTATTGTAAGGCTGATATATTTCAAACTCTTCATTGGATCAGCACTGCTTTTAAAAAGACAACTGCTAGTACTTTGTATGATCACACTTGATTCATTAGAATTCACTGTAAAGTCTGATTTTATTAGAATAGCAATAAATGGAACAAGATATAAACTTTATATTGCACTGTGAGTTTCCTACTTACCCAACTAATAAAATTGACTAGGTCATATGTATAAATAGAAGAGAACCTGGGCATGATGATCTGACAGATTAAGCTCTTTGAAGTATTATTCACAAATATTTTGCTTTCACTGTGAGAGTTACAATTGAGGTCCTTGAGTTGAATGGGTCTTATCTACTCAATAAAACTCTCTGCGGTGATGAAAACACTCTATACCTGCATCGTCCCATATAGTAGTCATCAGCCACACATGGCTTTTGAGCCCTTAAAATGTGGCTAGCATACCTGAGAAACTAAATTTTTAATTTAATTTATTCTGGTTAAACTTGAATTTAAATAACTACATGTGACTAATGATTACATTATTGGACAATGCAAGTTTATAGCATAGATCTATAGTGGAAGTTTAGAATTAATAGAACCAGGGGCTCCAATTTCACATGCTCTTGCAGAGTAGAAATGTTCTTATTTACCAAAAATAATATTGAGGACTATAAAGTAGATTATCATTTGCTGACAGAATTCATGAGAATTAGAGATTAAGATGGTGGCACTAATTTAAAATAGCTGTCATCAAAAAAGAGGTAGCTGTAATACAGTCCAATATTAAATTATCAAGGACACCAATAAAAATTTAATGGAGTCCATTCAACAAGCCTCAGTAGTAAAAGAGAAGCTATAACAGGCAATAAAAAAGTGACTCAAAAGCCTCCAGCATCTAGAAAATAAAACAGGCCTATTGAAGAAACTGTCCAGATTTCACTATACAAAAATGTTCCAAGTATCTCAGACCAGGTAGACATAACTTTTTAAACTTCAGGTAAAAGGAGGAATAACTATTAATCAGTTGTGGAAGAGAATTTCTTTATATTTGCATTACTTTGTAGTGCCATGCATGAAGCTAAATACCTCATTCCTAATATCTATAAAGATAATTAGGGAATGCAATTAGAATCTGCTGCAGTGTATACTGACATAAAAAGTAATATCGGAGACACTGGAACAATGGTAAAGCCGTATTAAAGCATGATTGCAATATACCTCACAACATCCAGCCTGATCAATGAAAGGTTAAATATCACACTGTCCTACAATTAGAAACTGCCCAAAAAATATAGGTGAAAGATTTTGGATATTATCTAGCTGATGAAAGAATGAGGTATTATTATCAAGTAATTCAGTTGTCTGCTATAACTCCTGTCAAAACTTTAAATGGTAGAAGCAATATAGTAATATTAGAAGTAATTCTTCAATTATTGTTTATTATTTCCCATGATTTCTTAAATAACTGCAGAGTAAAATTTGCCTCATCGAAAGAGACAGCAACATTTCAAGAATTCCAGTGTGTGCATTTATATATAAAATAAATATGTACTAATATTTTGCTTAAAATGCAATAAAGGAATTTTTTAAACAATAGAAAGAAAATGGGCAGTGTGAAAAAATGTAGACTGTGTGAAAATAGGAGTACTTGAAACATAATCAATGAATTTCTATAAATGAAAAATAAGTTATTTAATTTAAAATAAAGAAGTCCAGGTCCAGTGATTTGTGCTTATAATCTCAGCACTTTGGAAGGCTGAGGCGGGAGGATCGCTTGAAGCCAGGAGTTTAAGACCAGTGTGGATGACATACTGAGACTCCATCTGAACAAAAAATTTTTTAAAATACAAGAAACTAGCTTGACATGGTGGCACATGACTGTGGTCCTAGTTACTCAGGAGGCTAAAGTAGAAGGATCCTGTGAGTCATGAGTTCAAGGTTGTAGTGAGCTATGATCATGCCACCACAATTTAGCCAGGGCAATAGAGTAAGACCCTTTCTCAAAAAGATAATGTAATATAAATATTTTCTATAAACATAATATATAATATAAAAACCCTCAGTGAGTAGTTGGAGAGCAGATTAAATAGCTGAAAAAAGAATTAGTAAACTGGGAAATAGATGTAAGGAAATTACTGAGTGACTAACATGGAGAGTTAAGGGATAGAAATGTATGAAAGATAGCTTATGAGAAACATAGGCTGACAAGACTTTTTATTGAAATAATACATCCTCATCTATAGTCCAACTCAATTTTCTTAGATGCAGGCCAGGAGGAAAAATGATCTAACAATTTATCATTTCAAAACACAAGAGGACATAAGCTACTATGAACAAGAGTCGGTAGAAGAAACCTAGCAAATTTAGACCCCAATGACTCAGATAGTCTCATGATCAGAAATGGATTAAAAAATAATTTATGAATGGAAAGTTCGAAATATGAAGCCACAACATAAACAAGTAATAAGATTTAAAATAACAAAACAAATCTGAAGAACAAACCAGGATATTCAGAAAAAATCCCTGAAACTGAAGGATAGATTTAAATAAATTTATTTAGGTTTAGCAAAGAGACACAAACAGAAGGAAAATAGAAGACGTATTAGAACACACGGAGGCTATAATGAGAAAAAGCTGCACATATCTATTCAGAGTTTCGGAAGAATAGAAATGCAAACATGGGAAGAAATAATATTTTAAGAGTGGCTGAGAATCCCAAGAATTAAGATTGTCAGATTCAGAAAGCATCCCAAATCCTATAAGGATAAATAAAAATAAATCCAAGTCTAGGCATGTTTAGCAAACAGCAAAACTCCAAAGATAAAGAGAAGGTCATAGAAACAACCAGAGAGGAAAGACACATTACCTATAATGTACTGTCTGCTGGATTCACTGAAGGTGTTTCAAAAGCAAAAATAAAAGCCAGAATATGTTAACGTGTTATCTTAATAGAACTTAGAGAAAATAACTACAATCAGGAATTGTTTTCTCAGCAAATTCACTCTCAAGACTGAGCAATTTCAACAAACAAAAGCAGTTTATTGTAAGTATACATTCTTATGATGAAATATTACAGATAGAAGACAAAATAAATTGATCACAAACTAAAGAAAATTTAAGATCCAAATAGAAACTAAAAGTTAAGAAATAAGGAACATGTTGGTTAGCATCAAGTGATAAACCATGATAATTTCTAACTTGCGGGATTGGTAGACAATTTTTATATGTAATATATATAATATATATATATAAAAAACATGTTTATATTTTTATATATAATATATATATAACATGTTACTGGAAACAAATGTTACATTACATAGGAACTGTGCTATAGAAGTCAAATCATATGTATTAAGTGTGTGTTAAAAAGAAGATAGGCACTGATTAACTTCAGTCTTATTAAACTAAATATGCATGGTATTTTTAAAGAATATCCATTAATAATAAAAACAGAGTACATAACATCCAAGTCTGTAGAGGAGGAAAAAACGCAATAAAAAATGACACTAGAAGGCAAGAAGACAGGAAACAAATTAAGGTTAAATGTATCAGTATCAGTATTCTCAATAAATATAAGTCGACTAACCTCCCCTTCATCTCCACACACGGTTAAGAGAAACTGTTGGGTTATATGTTGTCTATGGAAGATACACATAAAGACATAGAAAGTTAAATATACTTTTAAAGATGGCCAGGTAAGTTCAGATATTTCTCTTTTTATTTGCCTATAAACCATTCAAAAGCAACAAAGAAAATAAAAAATGAAAATTACAGATACCCAGGATTTTTGGAAAATTAAGCAGCATCAAACCCCTTAAATCCTGAAAGTGGTGAGGGCACTGGCAAAGCATTAGAGTCAAAACAGGGGTAGAAACAGAGTGGACCCCTCATCTGCCAACCTCCGAAAATGGTGAATGACATGCCTGTTCTAAATCCTTTGTCTGCAGCAACTGAAATACACTATACCAACCGTTTTCATGACATTCCTTTGATCTTAATTTTTTCCAAGAATTAGAGGCAAGGTTGAACTAGGAACCAACCATACAATGAAGAACCCAAATGGGAACTTGTGTGATAAATATGTCATCTTAAATGGTAGATTAAAAAGATGAACTATTGTTCAAATGGTGTTGTGACAACTGGATACTCATCTGAAAAACAACAAACAAAAACAGAACAAGAAGGCTTGAATCCGTACCTTACATCAGGGTAAATTTCAAGATAACTAAATATTTAAAAAAATAAAACCATTAGCGTACTCTAAAAACCTTAGGAGAAAATTGTAAACATAATTTCAGACTGAGGATAGTCTTTCTAAATACAACACGAAACAAGGTACAAAAGGAAAGCATAGAATTTTTTCCATGTAAAAAAGACCATTGGCAAAGTAAAAAGACAAATGACAAAATGAAAAACAATATTTGCAATTCGCATCACAGATAAAAGGTCTCTACCCACTTCTTTTCCATGCCACAACAAAATGCTACCTTCATCAATACGACCAGAGACTTGACAGAATGAACATATGACCAGCCAGATAACAGAATAGGAAATACAAATGACTTTTAAACATAAAAAGGTTACCAACTTTACTTAGTACAAAAGAAATACCAAGTAAGACAACACTGAGGTATCATTGTTTAATCTAACTGATTGGCAAAGATCAAGTTAGAAAACACATTCAGTGTGTTAGGCAACTGCAAAATAGCCACTCTCATACCTTGATGATAGGAGAAAAAATCGATAGTTCACACCCTTAGAAACATGTCTACTCTTTGGCAAGTTATTCCGCATGTGGATATTTATCATGTACGTTTGCTTTTATAAATGAGAAGTTATATTCACAAATTACACACTGCAGAATGGTTTGTAATGCCAAAGTTTAGAAACCACCATAATACCCAACAATAAAGAATGGATTCTATAAATAGTAGCCTTGATTCACATAATGTAATACCGTATAGCTTTTGTGACTTGACATGGAATAATCTCCAAGCAAATGCAAAACATGGACTCCTTATCGTTGATGTCATGTTTCAATCATTTATTCATGTATGCACTCAGTCATACATTCCTAGGAAGTATTTTTATGGTTGCTCATGTATTGATTCTTATAGAGTATAAGAATTAATATATATAATATATATGTATAAAATGGCCTATATATTAAAGGCAGTATAATTTAGTGGCAGAGGAATGAACAGATGGAGAATGAAGACAACATACACAAAACCATTGAAAACAATTTAGACTCCAGAAGGAAATTTCTCTTCAATATAGAAAAATAAGTATCTCTATTAGAATATATAAATCAATTTTAATTTTATTTACTTTAAAAGCACATTTAGTGCAGTTTTTACAAAAGATGCTAATTTTTTTTCTGACATTAAAAAGTTAATTAGTAAGTCTGAGTGCCTTTTTCACTACCTAAAATGCAATCTGTTCATTTGTGGGTGGAATATGTTATGATTTTATTGTGTCATGCACTGACCGGCTGCTAATTTATATTAAGCCACGTATATTTGTTCAAAAGAGCAAAATATTCAGGGAATAATCAAAACAGGTCCTCCTAGTTCCAATAAAGTTTCATCCTAGTGCTTTCTGTTAATTGCCCCTGACTTTATACACGACAACAGATGGACTCCATGGCTGAAAGAAAAAAAAACAATGTAGTCTATGTCAACTTTAGTAGAAATTCTCAAAGACAAAAAAGGCAGACATAAAAGGCACATTTGAAGACAAAACTGTATGAAATTTACACAATAGTATTTGTGGATAAACATAAATATTTTAGAAGCGTACAGATGGAAATACTTTTCAAAGTTTTTGATAATAGAAAGAAAAGACAAATTTTTAAATCAGTAACTTATCTGTAGTTTCATGCTTTTAAACTGCATTATATTCTTTGGGTTCATAGACTTATTATTCTGTTAAAATTCAATGTTTATTTGAGCTACATATTTTTGTCAAGGTTCTTGTTCTATGTTTGAGAAAAAGGGCACCTCTAGTGCAGTTCAACGTTTTTATATTAAAGGGTGACTAATCATGTCCTTCTCTTCTTGTTCACACTTTTTACTAGGCAGATGAAATGTTTTGCAAATTTAGAATCCATGTGCCATCTGGCTTTGTTGTACATAATTCATGCACTGAAAGGCAGTGTAGTTACATGATTAAAAGCAACTACTTTGGAGTCAGATATACCTTCTTTTGTCACAGACTGCATGAACAAGAGCTAATTACTCACCATCTCTGGGCATCTACTATTGACATTAGCGCCATATTTTGGAGGTCAAGCAAGTCTGCCTAATATGATGCTCATTCTTTCTCCCAGGTGAAAGAACCTCTGTGGACTGCATAAAACATACAACCTGTATTTGCAACTACATTGACTCCTAGCTATACAGGGTAGCACTGTCTAATAGATACATTACATGAGCTATCCGTGTGTAATTTCAAATTTTCTAGTAGCTACATTTTTAAAAATAGACAGGCAAAGTTTATTCTAAAAGTATATTTAGTTTAACGCAACTTATTTAAAATATTATCATTTCAATGTGTAATCAATTTAAAAATCTTATTGAGTTGTTTTCATTATTTTTCTATATTGCATTTTCAAATTTAGTGTGTTTTATATTCATATCACAAGTCAACTCAGACTAGTCACATTTGAGGTGCTCAATAGCCTCCTGTTGCTAGTGATTTCCATATTGGACAGCACAGATAAAGAGAGCTGCAGCTGGATTTAGAAGAAGCAACCAGAGAATGCACTGGCATAGACACTTGGAGGCGAATAGAACTAAACTGATTTAAGGAAAAATGTGGTTACACAAGGAAAGATATTCTCATCATAGAATTTATGAATGGTACTGATTCTTATTTTAAAATAACTTTCCAAAATATACAAACTGGGCAGGGGATGTTTCATCTAGCACATGATATTTTACCTCTTTAAAATTAAAAAATGTTACCACCTAAAGATTTACAGCATAGGACTAAATACCATAAAATGTCAAGGTGATTTCCACTTGAAATTGATCAGAAAGAAAAAATTATATCTTAGCCTAAGAAGATTCAGGAAAACATATCGTTAAATATGTAAAGCAGTCTCAGGAGATGCTCCCCCCAAAAATGCCCTTCATTCAAAAGAAATGGCTCTTAAAATTTATAAACTACTTTAGTAAAGTTTCAAGATACAAAATTAACGTGCAAAAATCAGTAGCATTTCTATACATCAATAACGTCCAGGCTGACAATGAAATCAAGAACACAATCCCACTTACAAAACCCACAACGAAAATGAAATACCTAGGAATACAGCTAACTAAGGAGATGAAAGATCTCTACAAGGAGAGCCACAAAACAACTGCTGAAAGAAATCAGAGGTGGCACAAACATGAAAAAACATTCCATGCTCATGGATAGGAAAAATCAGTATCATTAAAACGGTATCATGTACAGATTCAATGCTATTTCTAGCAAGCTACAAATGTTGTTCTCACAGAATTAGAAAAAAAACTATTTTAAAATTAATATGGAACCAAAAAAGAGCCTGAATAGGTAAAGCAATCTTAAGCAAAAAGAACAAAGCCCGAGGCATCACACCACCCAACTTCAAACTATACTATAAAGCCACAGTAATCAAAACAGCTTGGTACTGGTACAAAAACAGACACGTAGACCAATGGAACATAATAGAAAATTCAGAAATAAAGCTGCATACCTACAACCATCTGATCTTTGACAAGGTTGTCAAAAACAAGCAATGAGGAAAAGACTCTCTATTCAATAAATTGTGCTAGAATAACTGGCTAGCCATACACAGAAAAAAGAAGCTGGACCCCTACCTTTTCATATATATGAAAGCACAATCTCTGTGCTTTCTAGGATTTTGAAGAATTGTACTTATGAGCATTGTATTATTCAAAATATATATACATATATATACATATATATATAAATTAACTCAAAATAGATTAAAGATTTAAGTGTAAGACCTCAAACTATAAAAATTCTAGAAGAAAACCTAGAAAATACTCTTTTTGACATGAGCCTTGGCAAGGAATTTTTGTCTAAGTCTCCAAAAGCAATGGCAACAAAACCAAAAATAGACAAGTGGAACCTAATTAAACTAAAGGTCTTATGCACAGCAAAAGAAACTATCAACAGAGCAAACAGCCAGCCTACAGAATGGGAGAAGATACTCACAAACCATTCACCCAACAAAGACCTGGTATCAAGAATCTATAGGGAACTTAAACAAATCAATCAGCAAAAACCAAATAATCTCATTTAAAAAAATGGGTAAAGGATATGAACAGACACTTCTCAAAATAAGAGATTCAAGTGGTGAACAAACATGAAAAAATGCTCAGAATCACTAATCATCAGAGAAATGCAAATCAAAACTATGATGAGATACCAACTCATAACAATCAGAATAGCTATTACTAAAAAGTCAAAAAACAACAGATGCTGGCAAGGCTGCAAAGATAAGGGAATGCTTATATGCTGCTGGTTACAATGGAAATTAGCCATTGTGGAAAGTATTCTGGCAATTTTTCAAAGAACTTAAAACACAGCTATCATTTAATCCATCAATCCCATTACTGGGTATATACCCAAAAGAAAATAAATTACTCTACCAAAAAGACATATGCACTTATATGTTAATCACAGCACTATTCACAACAGCAAAGACAAGGAATCAACCCAGGTGCCCATCAACTGTTGATTGGATAAAGAAATGTGGTACAAATATACCATGGACTACTATGCAGCCATAAAAAAAAATCATGTCTTTTGTGGCAACATGCATGGAGCTGGAGGTCATAATCCTAAACAAATTAATGCAGGCACAGAAGACCAATTACCATTGTTCTCACTTGTAAATGGGCGCTAGGCATTGAGCACACATGGACATAAATAAGGAAACAACAGGCACTGTGAACTACTAGCGGGTAGAGGAGGGAGGTGGATTATAAAACGACCTATCGGGTACTGTGTTCACTACTAGGGTGACAGGATCCGTACTCCAAACCTCAGCATCATGCAATATTCTCATGTAACAAATACGCACATGTACTCTTCTGTATCTACAATAAAACTGAAATCCAAGAAAGAAAGAAGAATTTCTATTGGCAATGCTTTTGCTTTCATCTAAGTCTAATTCAGATTCATGTCTGCCAAGAGCTGACTTCCTATGTCTCCATCCTGACAGGGAGAAGCCCCAAAGTACCCAATTCCTTCATTCTGTTCTTGCAATTATTGTGTCTCAATCTCTTTCTGGAAAAAGCCCCCACCTAAATGTTAGGAAGCCATTAAGAATTCATCTCCATTCAATCTTTCAAATCTCTGCCAAAATTGAGAACAGAGTGCCAAACAGCTCTAAGTTGTTTGTAGATCTGAGCTGAGCTGAACAGATGAATTCAAACAGAATCTTTATTTCCCATTACAAATTCTGAGTTATCTGACTTCCTATCAGATTTAATTTTGATTACTGCTACTGGTTTTATTAATGAAAGCAGTAGGAAAAAAATGGATAATCACATATAAAACAGTCTATAGTGTAACCACATTACAAATATAGATATTTCATTTCTCCGTGGTTGTCCTGATCACATTTCACAACTTATTATCAGCTGGTTACTGAATTTTTCAACAAATATGCTTCTCTCTTTTGTGATGGTAGCTGCCTCTGTGATTTTGTTTTTTCGTAAGTGTCAAAAGTATGCAAGCATACAATCTATTAAATAAAACAAATTTTGGTGGCTTTATTTTATTTATTCAGTAAGATGTGCAACATTAGTGAAAAATTAGACAAGTGTGTGTGTTTGCACAAAATAGAAGATTAATTGATATTAAGGTATAAAAAGGGATGCTTTTCATTATGAACAATCTCTGTGCTTTCTAGGATTTTGAAGAATTGTACTTACGAGCATTGTATTATTCAAAATATAACTGTGAAATCTTTCTCACTGCCTAAAAAAACAAGTCATTACCATCAAGTGGTGCTTGCCCTATGGGTTTATCATGGCACATACACCTTAATGATAGATGTACAGGTGAGTGACAGTTCACTTGAGGGAGCTGTTTAGAGTAAAAAAGGCACAGCTTACTACAAGTAATTACTTAACCTCTCTTTAATTCCTATAAAGCATCAACATAAAAGTTATTTCAATGAATGGCACAAGGGTTGTAGTTAAATATGACGTATGCTAAAAATTTTACTGCAGAAAGTAATGCAAAATTGAAATGACTATGAGGATAGCTTGTATACTAGGAAAATATCTTTGAACAAACACAGGCTTCTTCTGAATAATCCCTTTTTGCTTTATATGGCAAAATACAAGAATTCAAATACATTTTTCCATCATATCAGACCCTAGAGAGTGGATATTAGGTGGTCTGAATACACTAGAGAAGAGATTAAAGAAATTGAACAGCTAGTTTGCAGTTGTACTTTTCTTGTGGTGCTTTTAAAAAGAGAAAAAAAGTCATTGGATAAGAAAAGAGAACCATTTAAAATGCCCAACAAAAAATGGAAACAAAAACATATACATATATATGTAAATGTGTATATATTAAGGGAAAAATCCATGTATATATGCTTTTGTGTATATATAGTACATTGTATTGTACATACATATATGTATCAAATATATACAGACACACACAAATGCACACACATATATGTAACAATCATCTCTTTTAAAAATTCATAAATGCATCACGGGCCAAGTTGAGCACTTTATGCCTTGTAAGGTTACTTTTTATGCAGATTACTTGGAAAAGTACTGTTTGCCTCTCTTGTGTGACTTCCATGAAATCAGCATTCAGCAAGTCTGTCTTCCTGGCAAACAACGGAACATTCAGCTCATATGTAAGAAAAGAGATCCCACCAATGAGAAGGAAGGGCACAGAGTGGGAAAAGTGACAACTCTGGTACAAAGAAGCAAAGAACGATGATTCAGAAGGAGGGTGGGAGAGCGAAGCCTGCCTCCATGCCTGCCACGGTGTAGATTCCACAACTGGCACTTACTTGGCAGATAACCCGCCAGGGCGCCGACCTTGGCAGCTTTACAGAGGTAACCTTTATGTGAAGAGGAACTGTTCATAAACAATGTCTCCAATATACTTGCCACAAAAATTATTTATTTTTCCCAGGAAAAAGGAAAAAATACACAGCAAGGCATGTTTTGTATTTCCATCCCCCCCGCACCCCTTTATAAACTAAACCCCTTGTTTCAGGGGCAACGTTTATGGCTCACTATGGAAAATTTCCCATATGCCCTATCCGTCTTTCGTAGTCCTTAAGGATGTGTAAACAACATTTAATTATAGGACACAGCAACAATGGCTTTTATGAGTTCATTGAATTTTCCTTTCAATTCAAGGCCATAGGATAACTAGTTCTCCTTAGTAACGTTTGTCTGGGTAATTCTGTTAGGCAATTTCATTTCCAGGGGGGCAGTCTCCACCTGGACTGTTGCCTTCTGTCCTAGGGGTTCTTCTTTCATCCACATGCCACATTATGCAAGTGGCTGTGGTGGTGGCTGTCTTCCTTCCATTTACATGATCATTAACTGCCTGCAATTTGTTATTTTCAGTGTTCCTCTGCTGACAATCAAAGGTGCCAAAATATATATAGTACCTTGTGTGTGAGAAAAAGAAAGCTCTTGTTTAAGAGTAGGAGGTAATTTTATACTCTGGCAGTAGGAAGCATTAATTCAGTGGAAGCAAAGAAAAATGAGAGTCTAACCTTGTTTTTAAATAAACATGGAAAGACTAGGAACAGTGTCCATTCTGGGGAGAAAAAGTATATTTGAAGACTTTACATGCCTGTGCATGCGTAGTAAGCTGCCAGCTGAGACTGGTGGTAAGTCCATTCAGAAATTTCAACTCAGAGCTCCTCTGGGAATAAGGTGCTATTGTGCCTGCTAGTTTCAAGTCAGAAAGGGCTTTTTCCCTTACAGCTGGCATCAGGCTTAGTGATGAATCACTTGGCTCTTAATGGTTTTGTTCCTTTTATTTTGTTGGAGATTACTGGCCTCGATTGATGGCTCCGTGCAACTGGTAAAAGCAAAAAATAGCTGCTCTAGAGTAAAACAACAGGGAAGAAAAAAACAAAACAATACTTCTTCCTTAGTTTGGCAGCAAAACCAGTCAGCTTTGGTTGCTGAGGACTGGAAATTTAGTTTTCTATTCTGTACCCCAGATATCATTGTCTTTACTTATAACAGCCAGACCACGCTATAAATAAAGGAAAATAGTTTCTATTAAATAAGCAAGTACTGTTAAGCCAGAGTGAATACACTTCTATTTTGAAAGAGTATTTTGAGTAATAAAACAATATTATCTTATATATCTACCCTCTATGTCTCCATACAGTACTGCGTACTTTATATATTGTTAGTATTTATCCTAATTTCAATTAATAAACTATGTGTTAGTTATTTGCTTATCAATAGTGTTCCATGTTATTTTATCAATACCGTAAGTGTGAGAAAGTAAGGAGAAGCCCATCTTGTTCATTACTGTATCCCCATCACCTGTGCTCAATAAATATTTTAAATCAATGACTATATGGCTAATACAAGGATGTATAAAGTAAGGTGTCATTACATTAGGTATGTTGTGTTATGAAAAAATCAACCAAACTTATACATTCCCATAAAAATGTAAAGGAGTGGTAACTGTAACATGAGAGAAAGTGATGTGCAAGTTTGGAGAAGGAGAAATTTACTTTTTGACTCAGGGGAGGGGAGATCAGAGCAGACTGCAAGGCACGGTGGTGTTTAATTTAGTGTTTGAAGGTAGAAGAACAATGGAAATGTTGACTAGCTGAAAAGGACAGACTCAAAAAAGCATTTGAGTAGAACAAATTGTTTGAAGGGAGGGCTGATTTATAAAAGTTGTTGGAAATCATGCTGGTAAAAACAGTTTAGGATCAATTTGTTAAAAGCCTTGTGCAATAAACCAGAAGATTTACATTTTATTTAGTCTTAAAGGGAGTCAGGAATGATTTTTAGTGAGTAAAGTACCATAATCAGAATGGAGCATTGAGATCACTAATCTGGAATCAATGTGAAAGATATGTTGGAGTGTGAAGAGGAAACTGAGGAGTTAAATTAAATACTATTATTATCATCTAGAAAGTAGATAATAAGAGTATGAAGTATGGTGAAGAGGGTGTGAATGGAGATGATAGTTTAAATAGAAGAGAGGATGCAACGGCAAAAAGAAGATGCTTTTGTCAACAGAGCATTTGGATTTGGAAGAGAGATGACTTGGAGGTTTTAAACACCATTTAGCAGGCCAGTGATGGCATGGTAACCGGAAATATGGAAAAAATAAATTTGGATGACAAGATGATGAATTTAGTCTTAAGCGTGGTAGAGGCATTGACAGGGTATTGGCTTAGAAAATTTAATTTAAAATGCAATTGGAATTTCAGTTTAAAACCTCCATGGGAGAGCAATCCATGATGATGGGACACCCATGTGAGGAGCAGTAGGCAGATCTAGTGATTTGGAGGCTGATGTCATTGGAAATAAGAAGGCAAAAAGTTCTTCAGTGCCAGGGCAGTCTAGGGGGAAAGGGTGATCTAGAAAAGCATATAGATAAAAAATGTTCTTTACTTAATTCCTAGCTCCTGGGCTCTTCCTCTAGCATTTATAGAGAACTGTGAAGGGCTATGAATGAAATATAATCAACTGCTAAATATCTTATGAACCTTCACTATACACAAAGCTTGGTAACAGGTTCTGAAGGGACAGAAGGAAATACAGTTCACAATTTCCTCTCATAAAAAAGTTTGTAATCTAATAAGGGAGATGTCATTTACTTAACTACAGATTATTCAAAACCATGAAATAAGCACCTACTTTGTACTTGGTATAGCTACACTTCATACCCCTCAGAGATCTCTTCTCCAGGCTAGACATTTCAGTTCTCTCAACTACTGCTTTAAAAAAGGTGATTTCAAATGTTTTTCCTACTCCCATTCTCCTTCTAATTTATCAATGTTTTTCTTACAGCTGATGTCAGAATTGTGTGCCAAGGTAAGTAGATCACTGAAAGCTGAAGAGTGGCTGTTATATCCAGTGGTAGAATTCCTTAGGTCAGGATATTATATTTCTATCAGTCTAAGCAAAGACCCCTTTTTGGCCATTCGATGAAACTTTTTCTCATATAGAAAAATTAGGAAATACAGATAAGCAATAAAAGATGAAGGAGAAGGAGAAGGAGGAGAAGGAGAAAGAGAAGGAGGAGGAGGAAGAGATGAAGAAGAAGAAGAGGAGGAGGAAGAAGAAGAAGGAGGAGAAGGAAGAGGAGAAGAAAAAGGAGGAGGAGGAAGAGGAGGAGGAGAAGAAGAAGGAGGAGGAGGAGAAGAGGAGGAGGAAGAAGGAGGAGGAGTTGATGACAACAATGACGAAGGAGGAGGAGGGTTAAGAGGAGGAGGAGAGAAGAAGAGGGAGAAAAGGAGGAAGAGAGAATAAGGCAGAGGAGGAGGAGAAAGAAGAATTCCATACCCCCAAATTCTAGTTTTTAGATACAAAGTAATCACTTTAACATTTAACTCAGATATTTATTAGTTTCTCTGTCTAGCAGCTGTGTGACCACAGGACTGAGGTTCTCATCTCTTTTCTAGGATACCAACATTTCTGGGTGGCACCTACCTTTGCCCTCTCTCAGTCTATCAGCTTCTTTTCCTGTTACCTTTGCCCCAGGTCTTAGATCTTGACCCTTCTCTCAGATGTAGGCTACTGCCACTGTCTACACCAGCCTGCTGCTTGGAGCTCACCAGGTGTTTGTTGCTCCTACACTCGCGTCGTTTCCCTGCATTAGGGAGCCTGCCTGCAACCCTTTCCTTAGGCCCCTTGGCAGTTGCCTTGTCTTCATCAGGGTTGACTCCAATGCCACTTCTTTCCTGAGCTTTCAGTGGATTTTCTCTCTATAGCATGTTATCTGCATGGCTGTCAGAATCATCTAATGATGCTTAAGCCATAAGAAAGATCTTAGGGGAAAACTAGCTGTATTAATTGCCATTGCACAAGGAACTTCAGTGACTGATACTTGACTGTATTTATCATTTTTAATTAATGCCAATTTAAAAACAAAATCATTCTTCCAGGAGACTCTGACCTTAAGTTTCCTCTGATCACTTTCTTGCCTCAGGGTCTTCCCATTGTACTCTCCCCTACTCTCAAGACAGCTAGTAGAGTCATTGGCTCTGGAGACCACCCTGAGATTTCTGTCCCACTCCCCAAATGAGAATATCTACCTTATTGGAGTCCCAGATAACTCTGAATTATCTGGTGGAAGGAGCTGGCCACAGGACACATCGGTATTCGTGATACAGAGCTCAATGGTAAACTCTGGACTTATTGTCAGTTCACTGCACCATATTATTAGAACACTTAACATCATAAGAACATGAAAGTACCATTTACACCAGCAAAGCGAAACAGAAATTTATTGGCTTAAAAAGCTGAAAATTTTTGTTACCTTTGTGTGTGTGTGTGTGTGTGTGTGTGTGTGTGTGTGTGTATGTGTGTTGAGAACACTTAAGACTTACTCTCTCAGTAAATTTTAAATATATATTATCATTAACTATTGTTAGTGATAGTTACCATGCTGTACACTAGATTCCCAGAACTTATTCATCTTGTAACTGAAAGTTTGTACCCTCTGACCAAAATCCCCTTATTTCCCCCACCTCCAACTCCCTACCCTCTTTTTCTATAAGTCTGACTTTTTAAGATACCACATGTAAGTAAGATCACGCAATATTTGCCTTTCTGTGTCTAGCTTATTTCTTTTAGCATAATATCTTCTATATTCATTCATATTGTCACAAATGGCAGAATTAACTTTTAGGGCTGAAAACACACACACACACACACACACACACACACACACCTATACACACACCACATTTTACATTTTCTTTAACCATTCGTCCATTATGAACACAAATTACTTCCACATCATGGCTATTGTGATCTCTTCAACTGATTTTATTTCCTTTGGATATATACCTAAAAATGTGATGGCTGAATCAAATGGTAGTTCTATTTTTAATTTTTAAAGGAATATCCTTAAAACTTATCTAGGATGGTTATTTTCTATAATGGCTATTTTCTATAATGGTAGCACCAATTTACATTCCCACCAACAGTGTATATGGGTTCATTTCCCCCATATCCTTGCCAACAATTGTTATCTTCTTACTTTTTCATATGGCCATCCTAACTGGTGTGAAATAATATCTCACTGTGATTTTGATTTGCATTTTCTGATTAGTGATGTTGAACATCTTTCTGTATACCTTAAATATATACAATTTTTCCCTCAATCATACCTCAGTAAAGCTGTCTTATTCTGTTCTGTGCTGCCAAAATAGAATACCTGAGACTGAGTAATTTATAAGAACAGAGATTCATTTCTTATAGCTCTGGAGTCTAGAAAGTCTAAGGTTGAGGATTCCACATCTGACAAGGCCCTGCTTTCTGTGTCATCCATGGCTGAAGGTGGGAGGGCAAGAGAGCACACACAAGAGAGAAAGAAGGGAAGGGGGCCAAATTCATTTTTTTATCAGGAACCAACTTTCAAGATAACTAATCTACCACCTCTACAATAGCATTAATCCGCTTATGAAGTCAGGGCCCTCATGTCCTAATCACCCCTTAAAGATTCACCTCTCAACATTGTAGCACTGAGGATTAAGTGTCCAAAATATGAACTTTGAGGAACGCATTCAAACCATAGTAAAGTTGAAAAAAAAAAAAAAACTTGAAAATTTGGGGAAGTGGGATCAACTGATTCTAAGTAGAACTGTATACACAGGCTTAAAGGACAGGTTTAGTGTCTGGATTATTTCTGCACATTCGTGCCCTACTTCTCTGTTGGGTCCACTTTTGGACAGATTCTATCATATCAGTAGAAATACGGCTGCTGTATAGGTCGAAACAGCTTCCTTTTAGTTTCAAATCTCAGGAAAAAGAGGATCTTTCACCCAAATTCAGCTAGAAAGTTAATATTTGACTCAAATTAGTCCAGTGACAATTTCTGAATGACATATTATGGCAGGGGAATGAAAGGTACTAATTGATTCAGGCTGGGATCACATGGCAACTCCAGATTGGGATAGAGTTGACCCCAGTAAAAATTGGATCACTTTTACTAAAAGAACAGGAAATGAATGCTGGATTGCTCAAACCCAACAGATGACTGCTACAACCTGCCATTGTCCTGTGGTATACTGGTGAAAACACAAATTAGTGGGGTATTGCCAGTGTATGCCTGGAAAAGTATTCCACATACACACACATGGATTTCTGAGACAATCTATTAAATACACATATATGTTTTTTGAAAAATGAGTTCATACTAAATATACTGTATTGTAAACCTGTGGATTTTTTTTCAATCATATATAATGATCATCCACACGGCTATATATACTTTTTTGGTTTTATAGGAATCTGTTGTATGGGTTGTCACAATTTATATAAATACATGTTCTTCTTTTTCTTGCATGTTTATGATTTTTTAATTTTAAATGATTATATATAGTTCAGCAATCAATTTTTGTAGCTGATACTTAGGGACATATTTATTCATCATTGCCTCCTTAGACAATATCTTACTTTTTTCTCTCTCTCTGATAGTTCAATTCTGAACTATCAGAAGTGAAAATTCGTGGTTAAAAGTTATGAAGCTTTTGGGCCGGGCGCGGTGGCTCACGCCTATAATCCCAGCATTTTGGGAGGTTGAGGTGGGCGGATCACGAGGTCAGGAGATCGAGACCATTCTGGCTAACACTGTGAAAACCCAGCTTTACTAAAAATACAAAAAATTCGCCAGGCGAGGTGTCGGGCGCCTGCGGTCCCAGCTACTCGGGAGGCTGAGGCAGGAGAATGGCGTGAACCCGGGAGGCGGAGCTTGCAGTGAGCCGAGATGGCGCCACTGCACTCCAGCCTGGGTGACAGAGTTAGACTCTGTCTCAAAAAAAAAAAAAAAAAAAAAAAAGTTATGAAGTTTTAAAGTTCTTGATGTATATTGACAATATGGTGCAATTATTTCTCTCTCAGTCTCTCTCTCTCTGCACTCATATTAACACTGTTGGTTCATGCTAAATTTGAGATCAGCATTGCTTTCTCACATAGATAAACTATTGGCAAACTAGGTATTCTCAATTTTCATTTGAGCACTAAAGTAACCTATAAGCTTTAATCTCTTGAGGCTTCTTTTCAGATCCTGATTCTTCAGCATGCCATTTTTGTCACCCAATCCATATTTGTGTTATCTGTAAGTTCCATAATTAGGCCTTCAATATCTTTATCCAAATCACTTATAAATACCTTGAACTGCGCAAAACCAAGACAAGATCTTGTTTTAATTTACTGATCTCCTTATATATTGATATCAAATTATTTGAAACATTACAATCTTTAAATTTTAGAGTAGCAAATCAGCTCAGAATTAAATAGTCTGACTGTTTACTTTTGTTTTTATCCAATTAGGAAACAGACCCAGAGAAGTTTAGTCATGTTTGCGAGACTACACAGCTAGAATGATAAAAAGATATACTATTATTAAATTTAATTCCAATTACATGTTCCTTTCTATTCTCCAAGTGTTGTCTTATCCAAAATTATATCATTGGAGGATTAATCACACATTTTACTGAAATCAAGAAACTTTATGGTTAGTGACATTTCCCTATCAACTCATCAGTGGAAATGAAGTCAGTGTGGCGTACCTTATTATTTAGTGTACTTATAGTAGCTGTTCCATTTAGTAATTCAATCTACTTTTTGTTTCTCATCATGCTGTAATTATAATTAAAGCTCTTCATTATATATATCTTCCTTCCTAGGTTGAAGATCATTCACTTTCATGAATATCAAAACACAAATAAACTGGCAACTTGGTGTCCAATACATTTTCATTTGTTGAGGAGGCAGGAAAGTGTGTCATGGAAAGATAAAATGACTTGCTTAAGAGCAATGTTGTGTCAGTTGCCTTTTCTTTGTAATCTTTGAACATTACATCATCTTCTCTGAGATCATTTCTCTTTCTTTTCATTTTGACCACATCTATAAAGTTACTTTTGTTGTCTGGCATTTCTGAACCTCATCTTGCTCATATATCCTCAGTGAGGACTTTGGTCTTCCTGACACTATTTATACAAGTTCACATTGATCTTTCAGCTTAGTCTTGGTCATGTGCCCCACATTTGGTGTTTTTTCTAGTCCCTTTCCGAAGATTTCTTTAGTTGTCCCCTTAAAAATTAGAGGTTTTTTTTTGTTTGTTTGTTTGTTTGTTTGTTTGTTTGTTTTTAGTGCTGTGGTGTTATCTAGGCTCACTGCAACCTCTGCCTCCCGGGTTCAAGTGATTCTTCTGCCTTAGCCTCCTGAGTAACTGGTGTTACAGGTGCCTGCCACAATGCTACACAATACAAAAATGACTCATTTTTGTATTTTTAGTAGAGATGGGGTTTTGCCATGTTGGCCAGGCTGGTCTCGAACTCCTGACCTCAGGTGATCTGCCTGCCTCAGCCTTCCAAAGTCCTGGGATACAGACGTGAGCCACCACACCCAGACAAAAATCAGAGCATTTTAAAATGATAATTTAGGATTTTTTCCCCCTAGGCCATTCTAGAGTATCCCTATTATCAGAAAGTACATCCCTTTATAACATGCTTCTATAGCATGTTTCTTCTCTAAACATTTGAAATATCTTTTCCCAAACTCAAGTAGAATTTTCTAATCACATAGCTCACTGTTACCAAGTTCTGTATCCCATTGTATCTTTTACCTAACATGTTTCCACGTCCACATTGTCAACTTTCTCTTCTGATAATTAAAATTAGGCAGAGAGTCCTTCTTTCTGTGAATGGACTCACAGTTGTCAGGAAGAGCTGTTTCCAATTTCTGATCTTAGCCAGCAATGCCTGTTACTGGGTGGGTAAATCTGCAGAACTCAGTGTCTCAGTATTGCAAACCTACGTAGGTGCTAACATAAGCTACATTCTCCACAAATCAGTCTCATCAGTAGTAAACATTTTTTATCTTATTTTTCTATTTGCATTATTTCTGTCTCGCTCTTGTCTCTGTTAATTCAGGAAGGGAAAAATGGGTTTTGCCTTTTGAGCTCCCTCAAACCCTAGACCTGGGAACTATGTCAGGAAACCCTGAATACAACTCCATGGCCTTGTGGTAAAAGCACGTTAGCCTCCCATTATGAAGTCCCCTAAAGATGGTGCTGACAAGGGCCTGATGAGTTCACTGGGAGTAAGAGGTTGTGAGGCAGTAACCTGAGCAAAGGAGGTTCTATGTTTGATGAAGAGATGATGACAAGTAATTAACAAAAGAAATAGAGAATGAAGAAATAGAAAGTGAGAGGTGGCACAGGAAATTACAGATATAGAAATCATAAGTTTCCAAAATAGCTTCAGATGTAGCATAATTTGCACATGTGAGGAGTTTGATGGTAGAATAAAACAGATTGGTGGTAGCTAGAAAAAATATTATGACAACAGAAACTCCATATTATTTTTTTAAAGATAAATGATACTGATAGAAGTCTATGAAGAAAGAGATTACAAAAATGTTAGAAGGGAAGAAAGGGGTGTGTGTGTGTAGAGAGAGAGAGAGAGAGAGAGAGAAAGAGAGAATTTTCTCCTTAAAGTAATTTTGAAATGCAGATTTTTCTGCAGGCTCACATATCTGTATTGTAACAGCCAGACGCTTTGTAAGCACACTAAAGATTAGAAACTATTATTTAAGCAGATTTGAAAGGGATGGGATCTGGTGCCTACAGGCAAGGGATAAGCTTTAGATGAGAAGTAAATCTCCTCTGACACCAGTTGGAATGATGAGAAGATAGACGTATGTTTAGTAAATGGTAAAGTGGAAAAGTTATATAATCAGTAAGGCAGGAAAACTTGCATTGTTTGATGTTCCCTAGTATTTTCACCTATTATTCATTTAGTGACAGAAATAATTTTCTGTGTGTGTTAGTCCCTGTGCCAGGTATTTTACTTTTGTTCTGTTATATAAAGCTCAATGGTGACTCTATACAGTAGGCATTACTATCCCCTTTTTGTCTTGAGAAAACTGAAACTTGTGGAAATGGTGTAACATGTCAGGATGACATAGGAAAGGAGTGATGGAGCCAGGGCCTGGCTCCAGGTGAATCTGTCCCCACATCTGCAGCTTCTTTAGCTAGGGTGGGAGTCAGGAAACTTCTTCTGTAAAGAATCAGAGAATAAATATTTTAGGTTTTGTGGGCAACTTCTCAACTCCGCCACTTGCAGTGCAAAAGCAACTACAGACAACATGTAAATTGATGGGGATGCCTAGTTCCAGTACAACTTTATTTATGGACCCTGAAATTTGAATTTCATGTAATTTTCTTTTCTTTTCTTTTCTTTTCTTTCTTTCTTTTTTTTTTTTTTTTTTTTTTTTGAGACCGAGTCTTGCTCTGTCACCCAGGCTGGAGTGCAGTGGCTGGATCTCAGCTCACTGCAAGCTCCTCCTCTCGGGTTCACGCCATTCTCCTGCCTCAGCCTCCCGAGTAGCTGGGACTACAGGCACCCGCCACTTCGCCCAGCTAGTTTTTTGTATTTTTTAGTAGAGACGGGGTTTCACAGTGTTAGCCAGGATGGTCTCGATCTCCTGACCTCATGATCCGTCCGTCTCGGCCTCCCAAAGTGCTGGGATTACAGGCTTAAGCCACCGCGCCTGGCCATTTCATGTAATTTTCATGTCACAGATTTTTTTCTTTTGATATTTTTTCAATCATTTAAATGCGTAAAAATCATTCTTACCTTGCAGACTGTATAAAAACAGTCAATGGGACAGATTTGGCCCATAAGCCATAGTTTGTCCACTACTGGCATAGGGCACTGCTTGTCAAATTCATGCTTATCAGTACATCTTACCAAATGCAGGAACTGAGACTGTTCGATCAGAAG
Source organism: Theropithecus gelada (assembly GCF_003255815.1). NCBI lineage: Eukaryota > Metazoa > Chordata > Mammalia > Primates > Cercopithecidae > Theropithecus > Theropithecus gelada. The sequence continues at coordinate 146,319,546 of NC_037670.1, read as the reverse complement.
GAAGATGAAGCCTTATATTGTTAAGTAAAAGTCTGAAATAATTATTGTTTTCCAGAGGAAAAATATGACTGTGTTACTTCTGTCTACTTTTTGTCTTTTGATCCCGGACCTGTGTATTAGGCCATTCTTGCACTACTGTAAAGAAATACCTTTACCATGTATAAAGTAATTTATAAAGAAAAGAAGTTTAATTGGTTCACAGTTCTTCAGATTTTACAGGAAGCATGGTGCTGGGATCTACTCAGCTTCCAGGGAGGCTTCTGGAAGCTTACAATCATCGCAAAAGGCGAACAGGGAGCAGGCAAGCCACATGGCAAAAGCACGAGCAAGAACAGGTGGAGGCAGGGAGCATGCCACACACTTTTGAATGACCAGATCTCCTGTCAACTCAGAGCAAGAGCTCCCTCATCACCAAAGGGATGGCCCAAATCATTCATAAGGAATCTGCCTTCATGATCCAAACACCTCCCACGAGGCCCCACCTCCAACACTGGATATTACAATTCAACATGAGATTTGGGTGGGGACAGAGATCCAAACCACATCAACCAGATAAAGATAAAGTACACTATAATGGAGATTATGCTGTAGATCACCTATTTGTCTTTCCAGATCCATTTACCATGCTATTCCAATACTGAAGAGGCTGTTTGGCTGAATGCCTCCTTATTTTTTGGCTTTTGGTGGGGTTGGCCAATGGGGAGCACCTGTAGAGGTTGGGAAGGAGGGAGGATAATACAGTTAGGGTTTTTGTTCCTCTGCTCCTTCCCTAAAATGTCCATGTAGGTTAAATGTGTGCTGTGATGTCTCAGCTGTTTTTCAAATGTCTCCCTTAGCAGGGCACCTTCTCCCCAGGTTTTAGGAGTCACTTCTCCCCTCCACTTCTAGTCTAATGGTAGTGAGTGCTACGAGCCATGAGGTGCTGTACTATCCCTTGTCTTATTCCAAATCTTTCTTGCATTTTCGTAAATGGTCATTTTATTAATCTGTTCTCAAATTATAGAATTTGAATGTGTCCTCTTGTTTCCTGTAAGAAGCTTCTGATACAGAGAGCTGTGGCTGGGTTCAGCAATATCTGTTCAGGAGGCCTCTCTGGAGTATGGCATCCTCTATAGGAAAAATAATATCCATTCCTTCCTAAATGTCCACATTGTAGTATAAAATATATTTTAGCAGCTTTGAGGTTTAATTTACATAAAATAAACCATATATACTTAAAACACACATTTTAATAAGTTCTGATATATGTACATACTATTGAAAACATCACCACAATCAATAAGAGGAACATATTCATCACCCCTAGAAGTTTCCCTGTGCCCCTTACAAATCCCTCCAGACTATGCTCCCTGATCCCTTGATCTCATCCTCAAGCAATTGCTGGCCTATTTTCTGCCATCACAGATTAATTTTTCTAGAATTATACATATCAGAATTACATAATATGTACTCTTTTTTTGGTCTGGCTCATTTCCCTTGGCATAATTATTTCTTGTATATTTTAAATCATTGCATCAGTGAATGTTTATTGCCTGCATGTGACATATCCATTTGCCTCTGTTTAGGCTTCAAGTTCTTCAAAGGATGCCACATTTGACATTGGACTCCTAGAACCTAGTATGGTACCTCTCATACAGATGAAACTTGATAATTATGGAATTGACATGCCAGGTTATAGATTTTCAACAATGCTGCCTCCATTCTTTCTTTATAATTGCACAGATACAATAATTTATCCAAGAATTAGATGTGTGAGTTACCCTGGAAACTTAACTGCAATATATAACGTGTTATAGAAGTTCCCTTCTATTCCATGATAAGAGTTGTGTTTTTAAAATTAGAAATGGATACTGGATTATTTTTTTCTGAGTCTATTGAGATGATTATATATTTTTTCCTTTTTGTTGTTGATGTGGGACATTACACTGACAGAGTCTTGAATGTTAAATCAGCCTTGCATTCTTGGGATAAACCCATCTTGCTCATGAGGTATTATCCTTCTTATATTCTGTTGTATTTGATTTGCTAGTACTTTGATGAGAATTTTGCATCTATGCTCATGCAGGATACTTGTCTGTATCTATTATGTTTTTGTTTAGTTTTGGTATCAGGGTAAAACTAGCATCAGAGAAGAGTTGGAAAGTGTTTACTGCTTTTCAGTTTTCTGAGAGTTTGTATAGAATAGTAATTCTTCATTCAATGTTTTGGAAAATTCACCAGTGATGCCACCTTGGCCTGGAGTTTTCTTTGTAGAAAGATTTGAACTTCAAATTAAATTTCTTTAATAGACATAGGATATATGAGCTCACTTTTCAGTCAATTTTATTGGTTTGTCTTTCACGTCATTTGTCCATTTTATCTAAGTTGTTGAATTTATTAGCATAAAAGTGTCCATAGTAGTCTCTTATTATCCTTTTAATATCATTAGAATCTGTAGTGATATCACTTCTCTTGGGTCTAATGCTGGTAATTTATGTTATCTGTTTTTTGTTCCTGTTAAGTCTGGCTAGGAGTTTATCAACTTTAATGACCTTCTCAAAGAACCAGCTTTTATCTCTTCATTTTGTTGTTTCCTTCATTGTGCGGAAACTTTTGTTTTTACTGATTTTCTCTATTGTTTTCTGTTTCCAATTTTATCGATTTCCACAGTGATATTTGTTATTTTCTTCCCTCTACTCTGTTTACCTTGCTCTTCATTTCTAATGTTTTAAATTAGAAGGTGAAGTCGTCAATTTGACACCTTTTTTTCATTTCTAACATAGACATTTACTACTATACATTTCATTCTCATTACTTCTTTGTAGGCAGCCCATAAACTTTTATATGTTGTGTTTTCATTTTAATTAGCTCCAAATGTCTAATTTCTTCTTTTTTGACCCTTTAGAAGTCTGTTATTTAATTCTTAGAAGTGTGTTATTTAATTTCCAAATATTTGGAGATTTTCCAAAGATCTTTCTGTTACTGATTTCTAATTTACTGTTATTGTGGTCAGAGAACATACACGTATGACTTGAATTCTTTTGAATGTATTGAGACATCTATTATGGCCTAGAATATGGTCTATCTTGGTAAATAAAATGTATGGATGCAATGAGAATGTTGTTCAGTATAATATTCTATAAATATCAATTATGCCAAGTTGGTTGATAATGTTCAAATTTTCCATACCCTTGCTGATCTTTTCTCCACATGTTCTATCAATTATTGAGAAAAGGGTATTAAAATCTCCAACTGCTCCTGTGTCTTCATCTATTACTCTTTTCAGTTGTACAGTTTTTGTTTCATGTCCTTTGAAACTCTCTTCTTATGTGTAGAAATGTCTAGGGTTATTGTATCTTCTTTATGAATGGATGCTTTTATCACTATCATATCATTTATTCTCATGAAATGACCTCTTTATCTCCGGTAGTATTTTTTGTCCTGAAATCTACTTTGTCCGATATTAATATAGCTATTCCTACTTTCTTTTGATTAGCATTAGCATGCTATACATTTTAACATCTTCATACTTGTAACCTTTTTGTGTCTTTATATTTGAAGTGCCTTTTTTTAAAGATGGCATATATTTGTGTTTCCCTTTTTTTACAATCTTAAAATCTCTGCCTTTATTTGAATTTTTAGGCCATTTATGTATTTTGTGATTATTAATATGGCTTGATTTAAATCTATTATTTTGATTCTTATTCTTTATTTATATCACCAGCTCTTTATTCTCTTTTTCAACTTTTTCTGCCTCTTTGGCATTGAGCACGTTTTGTGATTTATTTCATTTGTTGGCTTATTAGCTACAGTTTTTGGTTAATTTAGTGGTTACACTAAAGTTTATAGTATATACCTTTAACTCATTACACATACCTGTATGTTATATCATACCATTTCATGTATAGTAGAACCTTGTAGTACTATATTCCCATTTTACCTGGCCCAGCCTTTGAGCTAATATTGACACGTATTTTATTTTTAAATATGTTATGAACGCCATAATAGATGGTTTCTACTTTTGATTAAATGGTCAGTTATCTTTTAAAGAGCTTTACATAATAATAACATATTTCATTTATTTACCCATGTATGTGTGGTTTCTAGTGCCCTTCATTCCTTTGTGTAGGTCAGGTTTCCCCTGATGTCATTTTACTCTGCTTGAAGGCCTTTGTTTAGTATGTCTCATAGTGCTGGGGTGGTTGTGATAAATTCTGTCATCCTTTCTATTTCTGAAAAAAAACCTTTATGTCTTGCCCTTGCTTTAGAAAAGATATTTTAGGTTACGTTTTTTTATTTCAGCATAATAAAAATATTGCCTCACTACCATGTCATTTGCATTGTTTTTTAATGAGAACTGCTGTTATCCACATCTTTGGTCCACTTATAATGTATCATTTTTCTCTGGCTTCCTTTATGTATTTTTGTTTCTCACTAGTTTTGAACTATTTAATCACAATGGGCCTTGATGTAGTTTTCTTCACATGTGTATCATACTTCAGGTTCATTGAGTTATTCAATCTGTAGGATTATAATTTTTTATCAGATTTGGAAAAAATAGTTTTCTGTTCCATTCTCTTTCTACTCTCCAATTTTGTACAACTCCAATTCCATGTATATTTGGCTGTTTAAAATTGCCGTACAGCTCACTGATGCTTTGTTTACTTTTTGTTACTCTTTTCTTTGTAAAAAGAGAAAAGAGTTTCTGTTGAGAGTTTCTGTCACCATGTCTTCAAGTATACTAATCTTTCCTTTTGTCATTTATTCCATCTAGTTGTATTTCTATCTCTAGAAGTTTAATTACGGTCTTTTTTTTTTACATTTTTAAAAATATCTTCTATGTCTCTAGATAACTTTTCTTTTTTTTTTTTTCTTTTTTTGAGATGGAGTCTCTCTTTGTCACCCAGGTTGGCGTACAGTGGCACAATCTCTGCTCACTGCAGCAAACTCCGCCTCCCAGTTCAAGCAATTCTCCTGTCTCAGCCTCCTGAGCAGCTGGGATGACAGGCACACACCACCATGGCAGGATAATTTTTGTATTTTTAGTAGACATGGGGTTTCACCATATTGGTCAGGCTGGGCTCGAACTCCTGACCTCAGGTGATCTACCTGCTTCAGTTTCCCAAAATGCTGGGATTACAGGCGTGAGCCACCGCGCCCAGGCTTTCCTTTTTTTGAGTCATAGTTTCCCACCTCTTTGAATGCTGGCAATATGTGACTGGATGGTAGGCACTGTGAATTTTACTTTGTTGAGTGTTTATATTTCTTTTGTTATTTATTTATGTATTTATTTAAGACAGGGTCTTGCTCTGTTGCCAGGCTTGAGTGCAGTGATGCGATCAAAGCTCAATGCAGCCTCAAACTCCGGTGCTTAGACAATCCTCTTGCCTGAATGTCCCAAGTATCTAGGACAGGTACATACCACCACACCTAATTTTCCTTTTCTTTTTTCTTTTAATTTTTATTTAAGATTCAGGGCTACACGTTCAGTTTTGTTATATAGGCAAATTCATGTCACAGGGGTTTGGTGCACAGATTATTTCGTTACCCACGTACTAAGCATTAGTATCTGATAGGTATTTTTTTCTGATCCTCTATTTCCTCCACCTTCTTTTCTCAATGAGCCCCTGTGTCTACTGTTCCCCACTTTGTGTCCATATGTTCTTGTTGTTTAGCTCTCACTTTTAAGTCAGAACATGTGGTATTGAGTTTTCTGTTTCTGTGTTAGTTTGCTTAGAATAATGGCCTCCAGCGGGCCGGGTGCAGTGGCTCATACCTGTAATCCCAGCACTTTGGGAGGCTGAGGCGGGTGGATCACGAGGTCAAGCGATTGAGACCATCCTGGCTAACAAGATGAAGCCCCATCTCTATTAAAAAATATATATATATATTAGCTGGGCATGGTGGCGGGCGCCTATAGTCCCACCTACTTGGGAGGCTGAGGAGGGACAATGGCCTGAACCCAGGAGGTGGAGCTTGCAGTGAGCCAAGATCATGCCACGGCACTCCAGCCTGGGCAACAGAGTGAGACTCCGTCTCAAAAACAAACAAACAAATAAACAAACAAAATAAATAAATAATGGCCTCCAGCTCCATCTGTGTTGCTACAAAGAACATGAATTCATTCTTTTTTATGACTGCATAGTATTCCATGGTATATATGTACCACATAGTCTTCATCCAGTCTACCACTGATGGACATTTAGGTTGATTCCATGTCTTTGCTATTGTGGATAGTGCTGCAATGAACATATGCATGAATTACTCTTTATGGTAGAATCATGTATATTCTTTTGGGTATATACCCAATAATGGGATTCCTGGGTTGAATGGTAATTCTGTTTTGAGTTCTTTGAGGAATCCCCACACTGCTTTCTACAATGGCAGACCTAATTTACACTCCCACCAGCAGTGTATTAGCATCCATTTTCCCTGTAATCTCTTCACCATCTGTTAATTTTTTACTTTTCAATAACAGCCATTCTGACTGGTGTGGGATGGTATCTCATTGTGGTTTTGATTTGCATTTCTCCAGCAATTAGTGATGTTCAACATTTTTCACATACTTGTTGCTGCATGTATGTCTTCTTTTGAAAAGTTTCTGTTCATGCCCTTTGCCCACTTCTTAATAGGGTCATTTGTTTTTGCTTGTAAATTTGTTTAAGTTCCTCATAGATTCTGGATATTAGACTTTTGTTAGATACCTAGTTTGCAAATAGTTTCTCTTATTCTATAGGTTGTCTGTTTGCTCTGTTGATAGTTTCTTTTGCTGTGCAGAAGCCCTTTAGTTGAATTAGATCCCATTTGCCAATTTTGTTTTTGTTACAATTGTTTTGGCATCTTCATCATGAAATCTTTGCCAGTTCCTATGTCCAAAATTATATTGCCTAGGTTATATCCAGGATTTTTAAAGTTTTAAGTTTCATATTTAAGTCTTTATTTCATTTTGAGTTTATTTTTGTATATGGTTAAAGGAAGGGGTCAAGTTTGAATCTTCTACATATGACTAGCCAGTTATCCCAGCACCATTTTTTGAATATAGAGTCCTTTCCCCACTGCTTGTTTTTGTCAGCTTTGTCAAACATCAGATGGTTGTAGGTGTGTGGCCTTATTTCTGGTTCTCTACTCTTCTATTCCATAGGTCTATGTGTCTGTTTTTGTACCAGAAACATGCTGTTTTATGTACCATAGACCTTCAGTATAGTTCGAGGTCAAGTAACATGAAGTTTCCAGCTTTGTTCTTTTTGCTTAGGATTGCCTTGGCTATTAAGTACTTTTTTTGTTCCATAGGAATCTTAACATAGTTTTTTCTAGTTCTGTGAAGAATGTTCTTCGTAGTGTGATAGGAATAGCACTGAAATTGTAAATTGCTTTGCACATTATGCCATTTTAATGATATTCTTTTTATCCATGAACATGGAACGATTTTCCATTTGTTTGTGTCATCTTAGTTTTAATTCAATTAATTAATTAATTTATTTTTGAGACAGGGTCTCATTCTATCGCCCCAGGTGGAGTGCAGTGGCATCATCTCAGTTCACTGCAGTCTTGACCTCCTGAGCTCAAGTGATCCTTCCACCTCAGTCTCCCGAGTAGTTGGGATTACAGGTGTGCTCCACCATGCCTGGCTAATTCTCTGTAGAGAGAGGGTTTCTTACCATGTTGCCCTGGTCTCCAACTCCTGGGCTCAAGAGAGCCTCCTGCCTTGGCCTCCCAAAGTGTTGGGATTACACACATGAGTCGCCATGCCTGGCCATCTCTGATTTTATTAAGCAATGTTGTGTAATTCACACTGTAAAGACTTTTCACCACCCTGGTTAGCTGTCTTCCTAGGTATTTTATTTTTGTGGTAATTGTGAGTGGAATCGTGTTTCCGATTTGGCTCTCAGCTTAGATGTTGCTGGTGTGTGGGAATGCTACTGATTTTTGTATATTAACTTTGTACTTTGAAAATAGGCTAAAGTTGGTTATCAGCTTGAGGATCTTTTGGGCAGGTACTATTAGGTTTTCTAGACAACCCATTGGTTTTATCCTGTGAGGAGTAGTGTAAGCTAGGCCTACAGACTGTCACTGCTGAACTTCTTGGATTCAGCTCCTCCTTGGGGGTGTGTGAGGGAGCCTAATCTATCCCTTTGCTTGATCAGCAGCCACTAATGCCAGATGTTCAGGGATCCAAGGCCCCTAGGACTCCATATGTGCTTGAGCAGTGACTCTGCCTAGGTTGTATGTAGCTCTGCATGTCAGTCTATTGGCCATGGTGGGGTGGGCTCACAAGGGGATCTCTTTAACACAGGGTTTAAAGGTCCATGGAGACAGTGTGGATCCCTGGGGTCTCTCACTTATTCACCATTTCCCCATGGTTGGGGAGCCTTCCCTGGCTCCATCCCACTCCCAGATGGGTGATTTTCCTATCTTGTGCCTCTTCATTCTCCATGGATTGAGTTCTTTCCTTGATGAATCCCAGTGTGTTCACCCGGATGTATCAGTTGAAGATGTAGTATTTAGTCACCACTTTATCTTGTCTCCATGAAAGGAGCACACACTTGCCACTTCTAGTCAGCTATCTTCGCCCTCCCCTCCTTAATTTTTATTATTATTGTTATTTGTAGAGTTGGGATCTCACTATGTTGCCCAGGTTGATCTCAAATTCTTGGCATCAAGCAATTCTTCCACCACAGCCTCCCAAAGTGTTGAGCTTACAGAAATGAGCCAGCCACCGTGCCTGGCCCATATTTGTATTTTTATAAATATTCTTAAACTTTGTACTTTGATGTAATGTTTCTCAAGAAACTGATTTTTGGTCATGTTACTTTTAAGATCTGTTAGGGACCAAAGCAATACTCATTCTTGGGCTAATCATTCCCCATTACTGAGGTGAAAAAATTTTTGTGTACAGTACCAATGTCCCCCGATTCTTGAGCTTTTTCTGTTTGGTTGGTAGAAACAGGCAGTGTTGGCCTTGTGTAAACATCAGACATTGTTACCTTTCATCATTAGTGGTGTTTTTTCTCTAAGTCTCATGTAGTTTCCTCAGTGCATACACTGATTAGTACACGGGTGAATACTTGTAGGGGATGCCTTACAGATTTCCAAATACTGTGATATTCTGTGAGGAGTTGTCCCCTTTTTGGCACTCTTTCATGAGAGCTCTAGAAGCTCTCATAAATCTCAACTCCTTCTCTCAACTCAGGGAGTCCAACTCTCCACCTGGTTTCTCTCTCACTACTCTAGCCTGGAAATTCAAGTCAGTCAAAGGGCTTATTTCATTTGTTTTCCATCTCTCAGGAATTGCTGTACATTGTTGCCTGATGTCAGTGTCTTGCATTCCATTGTTTGCCAAAACTGACAACACAAGAGATATTTTGTGTTTGGAAACAAGAAGGTAGTTCATCAAATGGTATTCATTTTTAAAATGTATACACACACACACACACACACACACATATATACACACATATAATATTTTTCCAGTTCTCTATGAGAAGGGTTACTGTTTTGCTAAGCAACAATGGCTACATAGCAATAGACTATAAAATCCTGGTGGGCATTAGTTTTTGCCTGTGTTTTAGCTTTTGAAGACAAAATAATGTTTCTCTTCCTTTAAAAATAAAGTTTGTAACAACAACATAGATAAGTCAAGGAGAGATACAGAACAATTGGTAACAATAACCACATTTAAAACAACCAAATTTGACTTGACGTGACAATCCATAGCCATTTTGTGCAACAAGACAATCCTTCATTAAATTTTAAAGTGAATAGTTATCGAACTATTTACTGTGCTACTTCTCAAATATGCCCAAAGATGAACATTTCATCACTAAACAGCGATTATAACTTTCTATTAATGATGTTTCATTATTTAAGGAAATAAGTGATCTAAAGCATAAAAAGTGCATATTGTCCCTTGTGGAATTTTATAAGAATATATTTAATTTGTATGAAAAAAGAAATTGATCCTTTTAACATTTTAACTTTTTATAAATTAGTCTTTATCCAGAAAAGTTTATAATCAACATTTGTGCTTTTATTTAAAATCACAGATGGTGACACCTAATCAATTGGAAACCTAATAGTGTAGTATGCAATTTCATACATAAGTTTTGCAATCGCTGAATTGTAAAGTGTTAACAGTGGTCTAACCCATTCAGATGTTGGAGATTTATGAATTTTAGTCACATTTTCCTTAAATGTTTTTTGATTTATATTTTAATAATATATTTATAGAATATATTATAATTTACAGAGGGCTACTACACACATTATTTCACATGAACCTATGAGCTAGGGTGGGCAGGTAATATTATTTATGTTTTTCAGATGAGAAAATTGATGTTCAATGGCTTAAGGAAATTAATTATGTTCCTGCTATAGGAGGTGGAATCTAGATCTAAATGGAATAAAAGTCAGTTCAAAGGATTGTAACCAATCTATTAAAATTGCCATATATAATAGTCCATTCTCATCCTGCTATGAAGAACTACCTGAGACTGGGTAATTTATGAAGAAAAGAAGTTTAATGGACTCACAGTTCTGCAGGCTTAAAAGGAATCATGACTGGGAGGCCTCAGGAAACTTACAATCATGGTTTTTCCCCAAGTCTCATATAGTTTCCTCAGTGCATACGCTGATTAGTACACGGGTGAATACTTGCAGGGGATGCCTTACAGATTTCCAAATACTGTGAGATTCTGTGATGAGTTGTCTCCTTTATGGCACTCTTTCCTGAGAGCTCTAGAAGCTCTCGTAAATATCAACTCCTTCTCTCAACTTAGGAAGTCCAACTCTCCACCTGGTTGGAGAAGGAAAAGGGGAAGCAGGCACGTCTTACCATGGTGGAGCAGGAAAGAGAGGCGGGTAGGGCAATAAGGGGGGAGTGGCACACAATTTCAAACAAGCAGATCTCATGAGAACTCATTCACCATCATGATGAGAACAGCAAGGGTAAAATCTGCCCCCATGATCCAATCACCTTCCACCAGGTCCCTCCCCCAACACAGGGGATTAAAATTCAACTAAGATTTGGGTGGGAACACAGAGCCAAACCACACCACCATACCTTTAAAAAGGTTCAATATTCTTTTGTTACAAATTATGAAATCACGTGTTTGAACCCAGGCTTCAGAGGATTTAAAATGATTCCCCATATATTGAACAACTATTGTGTGAATCTGGACAAATCACTTTCTCTGAACATTTCCTTCATTTAGTTTCAACATATTTATCACTTGTTTTTGCTTGCTGCTTGTTCATAATTATTAGCACATAAGAATTAATACTGCTACACATAAAACTTTGTAATGGTCATACCACACTCATACTACTATTAATGACAAGAACTTTCGAGCAAATGTTTAGAACACAGGCCAGGTCTGGTGTTGGTGAAATCCCACAGCTTTTGTTTGTCTTGGAGTTTTTATTTCTCCTTCATGTTTGAAGGATATTTTTCTCAGATATACTATTCTAGGGTAAAAGTTTTTTCCTTCAGCCCTTTAAATCTATCATGCTACTCTCTCCTGGCCTATAAGGTTTCCATTGAAAAGTCTCCAGCCAGATGTACTGACGCTTCATTGTATGTTATTTGTTTCTTCTCTCTTGCTGTTTTTAGGATTCTTTGTTTATCTTTGATCTTTAGAGGTGATTATTGAATGCCTCAAGGTACTCTTCTTCGGATTAAATCTGCTTGATGTTCTATAACCCTCATGTACTTGGATATTGATATCTTTGTCCAGATTTGGGAATCTATTTATCCGTTTGAATAAACTTTCTATCCCTATTTCTTTTTCTACTTTCTCTTTAAGGCCAATAACTCTTAGGTTTGCTCTTTTGAGGCTATTTTCTAGATCCTGTAGTCATGTTTCCTTTTTAAAAAATCTTTTCTCTGTCTCTTCTGACTATGTATTTTCAAATAGCCTGTGTTAAGGATAACTAATTATTTCTTCTGCTTAATCTATTCTGCTATTAAAAGGCTCTGGTGCATTTTTCAGTATGCCAATTGTATTTCTCATCTCCAGAATCTCTGCTTAATTCTTTTTAATTATTTTAATCTCTTCATTGAATATATCTGATAGAATTCTGAATTTCTTCTCTGTGTTATCCTGACTTCCCTTGAGTTTCCTCAAAACAGCTATTTTCAATTCTTTGAAAAGTCACATATCTCTGTTTCTCCAGGATTGGTCCCCGGTGGCTTATTTAGTTCATTTGGTGTGGTCATGTTTTCCTGGATCATCCTAATGCTTGCAGATGTTTGCTTAAGCTTGGGTATTGAAGGGTTAGCTATTTAGTATAGTCTTTGCAGTCTGGGCTTGTTTATACCCATCTTTATTGGGAAGGCTTTCCAAATATTCAAAAGGACTTTGGTGTTGGGCTCTAAGTTGTATCTGCTTTAGGGGGCACACAAGCCCAGTAATGCTGTGGTTCTTGCATGCTCATAGAGGTACCACCTTGGTGGTCTTGGACAAGTTCCAGAAGAATTATCTGGATTAAAAGGCAGGAACTCTTGTTCTCTTCCCTTACTATCTTCCAAATAGAACCTCTCTCTGTGTTCTGAGCCACCCAGGCCTGGATGCATTGACATACGCATTCCTGTGGCCACCGCCACTGAGATTGTGCTGGATCAGACCTGGTGCCAGCACTGCACTGGGTCTTGCCCAAGGCATGCTCTAACCATTCTCTGGGCCCTGGGGTTCTACAATCAGGAGGTAGCAAAGCTAGCCAGGCCTCTCTCATTTTCTCCAGGGTAGTGAGTTCCCCCAGTCCCTGGGTGAGTCTATAGGTACCATCCAGGAGCCAGAGACTATAGTTAAAAACCTTAGAAGTCTACCTGGTATTCTAATATACTGTGGCTTACCTAGCACTCAAACCACAAGATGCAGTCCTTTCCACTCTTGCCTTCCCTTTTCAAAGGCAGAGGAGACTCAACTCATGCCCACACCACCACAGGATCACAAGAAATACTACCAAACTATTGCTGATGTTCCCTTAAGGTCTTAGGGCTTTTCAGTCAGCTTGTGGTTACCCTTAGGGAACTGAGCTCCCCTCTGGCCCAGGCAGGACTAGAAATGCCATCCAACAGCCACGTCCTGGAATCCAGATGTTCTACCCCGCTGTGGCTGAGCTTGTACCTAAGGTGCAAGTCACAGTCCCCTTTACTTTTCCCTCTGCTTTTCTCAAGTAGAAGGAGTCTCATTCCATAGCCACCACAGCTAAGAATTTGTTGATTCCCACCTGAAGTCATCTTGTCTCAGGGTCTCACCTAGGGCTCTCAACATACCGCCTGGGTATTGCTACTGGTTGTCCAGGGGCCAAGAACTCTTCAGTTAGCAGGTGATGAATGATGCCAGAACTAGGTCCTTTCCTTCACAGTAACAGGTTCCCTTCTGAACCAATGTGTGTCTAGAAATGTCATCTGAAAGCTAGGGCCTTGAACAGGGGCCTCACAACTGTGACTGGTACCCAATCCTGCTGTGGCTGAGCTAGTATACGATATGCCAGACAAAGTCCTCCCTGCTCTTTGCTCTCCTTTCCTCAATAGAAGGAAGGGATCTCTTTTGGAGCCGTAAGCTGTGCAGCCTGAGATTAGGGAAGGAGTGATGCTAACATTCCCATGGACACCTCAGCTGATGCCTCGGCAGGTCATGTGCCCTCCCAGTCCACTGTCTCTGGGTCCAGTTCAACACTAGGAATCATCCAAGAGTTGCAGTTCTTATATCCTAGACTCTTTCTCAAGTTTGCTTAGAGACACAGAGCACTGCAGACCTCAGTGGTGAGGCTTGCAGGAACTCAAGTTCCATCCTCTGGGATAAGTGATTCCCCTCTGGCTACGGCTGGTTCAAATACTCCTCCATGGGCTGGTGTCAGCTGAATTTAGTCTGTTTTTTCTTTCTGCTATAACAAGGTGGCACTCTGTTCAATGCCTCACAGTTGCTGTGCCCTCCCTCTCCCAGAGCACAGGAACACTCTGCACCACGCCACTGCTGCCAGGGGATGAGGGAGAGGTAGTGATATGGTTTGGCTGTGTCCCACCCAAATCTCATCTTGAATTCCAGTGGGAGGGACCCAGTGGGAGATAATTGAATCATGGCAGCAAGTTTTTCCTGTGCTGTTGTCATGACAGTGAATAAGTATCATAAGAGCTGATGATTTTAAAAATGGGAGTTTCCCTGCACAAGCTATCTTCTTCTTTTGTCTGCCACCATGTGAGGTGTGCCTTTCACCTTCTGGCATGATTGTGAGGCTTCCCCAGCCATGTGGAACTGTAATTCCATTAAACCTCTTTCTTTTGTAAATTGCCCAGTTTCAGGTATGTCTTTATCAGCAGCATGAAAACAGACTAATACAGGTAGCATTGATAATTCAAGACTGTTTTTCATACCACTTCAGTGCCTCTTTCTGTGACATGAAGTTAAAACCAGGTACTATGAATGCTTACTTGATTTTTGGTTCTTATGCAGGTGCTTTTTTGTGTTTAGATGGTTGTAAATTGGTGTCTTTCCTGGGGGATTAGGAAGGGAGAATTAGTGGAGCCTTCTATTCTGCCATCTTGCTCTGCTCCCATTTAGAATACCTTAATTTTTGAAAATTCAGATCTCAGTACAACTTCTTAGTTAAAACTCTAGACAAAAGTGTGAAGTAAAGTTAAATTTATGTTGCTTCTACACACCTAACTCACATGCAGATAAACAAACTCCTTTGATACATTCTGCAAAACCCAAAGTAAAATCAAACATCAAATACTTACTCCAAATACAACAGCTGTATTTGGACTGTAAGTAGCATGATATCAGAGGAAGTCAAATTTAAATATGAGTGTTGTGTGTTTTGAGAGGAAAAACTTTTGAATATCAGTGATAGCAATAGATTGTGATGATGACTGGCAGATATAAAATGTTTCTGCAGATGGATGTAGAGGTTATTATGTATTGGAAAAGATTTTTAGGAGGAAACACAGTTCAAATGGTGACAAGTACATCTTCCATTGCTTTTGAGACTCAGGGAGAGATAAATATCTTGGGAGAAGTGAATAGAAAAATATCACCTAACCTCAATGTTACAACTTCCATGAAAAATCACTTGTCTCAAGAGAAAGAAGAGAAATCAATGGGAAATTGCTTGGGTGGTTAGGCTACAAGCTTGGAATACACTTTTGGGTCAGAGCTCAGGAACATATTCTAGGATAAGTGGTACTGTTTGACCTGATGCACTACTACAAGCTGTTTTGTTCTCAGAGGGAGGTTGTCATTATATAAGAGAAAAAGCACTTGAACTCGGCTGGAGCATACTGCAAAATTTAGAAATGGTAATGCTTACTGGGGAGACTTGGGGGAGTTTGTCATATGTATTTCTACATTTTAAACATTGATAAACATTTATCACTGTCCATGGTCACCTTTGGTAATTGGGTTCTTATGTTGAAAGCATTGAGAAACCTGAACAGTTTTGTGGCACATTCCTAGCTACAAATCAAAATGAGGATAAAAATGACTCTAGAAAACTATAGTGTGTAAATGATACTCCAGAAATTGGTGCCTGTAACAGTGACTCTCAAGCTGTGTTTCAAGGAATCCTAGGGCTCTGAGAAGGAACCTCGAGTGTTTTCTGGAGGTAATCATTGAAGATAGGGCTTCAGTTCCTCTGCTTCTACTTTAATTAGGAAAATTCTATCAGTATATGTTTTATATATAAAGATCTTGTAAAATCTTTTACTTTAAAATACATTTTTGGCCTCTTGATTTTTATTTTGATGCAAGCTCTTTATCTCATCACATACAAGTAACACAAAGTTCACAGGTAGGAACTGGTCTGCAGGCCATATTTTGAATAGCACTAATGTAGAAAATTCTATAGGAACTACCTCTGACCCTTAAGTTAACCACAGATGTACATCTTAAGACTTTGAACAATAACCTTGTCAGAAAATAGAATAGTGAAGTGTTTCTTCCCTAGAAATTATATGAAGGCTTAGACCTTAGAGAAATATCAAGTAAGAATGAGAAAAATTGATGAATAATTAAACAAATGTGACTAGTAAATGAGTCCGAGCTGGGCTCACCTACCTCAAGAGTACTTGCTGGCAATGGGGAGACTATTAGAACACTGAGAAGTTAAAGTGCCTGCCATCACATACTGTATCTGTATTAAGGTTATAGAGATTCAGAATTAGGGGACTATCTAAAGGGAGACAGTGTGGCAACACAGTTAGATGCTTGAGTCTGGTGTTATATTGCCTTGGTTCAAAAACTGATGGTACCACTTCCCAGCTATGCAAATCAGGTGATTAACGTAACTTCATTAAGCTTCAGTTTCTTTTTCTATAAAATATGAGTAATGATAATCATACCTAATGAGGTTGTTATGAGGATTAAATAAAATAGTTCATGTAGAACACTCAGCATATAATGATGAATACATGTTAGCTATTGTTATTTTTTGAATCAAAGTAAAGTATTTTTTACAGCGTTTGAGACAACACTAAAATGAGAGCATAATGGCAAAACAGGACTTTCTAGTACTATTCCCCTTGCAGAAACAACAATTTGAACAACTCTCCATGCATGAAAATACCTTTAAAAGAGCTAGGGAATCCAAGTGAGAGATTACAGCACCAAAGTGTAGCATAAAAATAAAAAAAGAGGCATGAAATAAAGTAGGAAGATCACTTTAACATCACTCACATCACCTGTACCCCAAGCCTTGGCAACACAGCACAAAGAGAGATAATTCGTGCATGAGAAAAGTAGAATTATGTGGGAAGACCCTGGAGACCGTGGCTCCAGGCCCACCCAAAAGAAACATGGCACCAGACCAGAACATGGCACCAGACCAGCACCTGTGGCCACAGGCTTTAGATTAGTGCCTTCAGACTCAGGCTCCAGTCTAATTCTGGGACCAGGCTGGTCTTCTTAGCCTGAGGTCGAGGCTCATGCCAGTGGACCCGGGTTACGGGACTACCCCTGCATATCCAGGACAATAGCACATCCCTATGATCTGAGGCTTCACATCTATCTACTCACTGACCACGTATTAGGCCAGTCCACACAAGGACTCTAGCAGCAAGCTTGCCCATTGACCCCTCCAGATGGTCCACCCAGAATCAATATGGACTGACTAGTGAAGGGCTTTTCCTACCAAATCCACTTTATAAACATGGAAAGAGTTGCTTGTTTCTTCAAATGCACAAACACCAACACAAGACCACAAGGATAAAAAAGAATCAAGTAAATAGGACACCACTAGTGGAACAAAATAAAACACAAGCAACAGAGCTTACAGAAATGGAGATCTGTGAACTGCCTGGTAGATAATTCAAAATAATATTCTTAAAGAAATTCAGTGAGCTATAAGAAACACAGACAGACAACTAAACAAAAATTTAAAAGAAATACATAAACAAAGTGAGAAGTTCAACAAATAAATAGAAACCATATCAATCAAAAATAAATTTTGGAGCTAAAGAACACAATGACTAAATTGAAAAATTCCATAGAAAGTTTAAACAGTGGACTTAATCAAGCAGAAGTAAGAATCAATGAGCCCAAAGACAAGTCATGTGAAACTACCTAGTCAGAGGAGAGAGAGTAAGAAAGAATGAAAACAAGTGGCAAAAGCCTAGGGGACAAAACCGTATGATCATCTCAATAGATGCAGAAATAATATTTTATAAAATTCAACATTTTTAGTAATAAAAACTCTCAATAAATTATGTATAGAAGAAACATACCTCAACATAATAAAGGCCATTTATGACAAGCCCACAGCTAACATCATACTCCACAGTGAAAAATTAAAAAGCTTTTCTTCTAAGATGAGGATCAGGACAGGAATGCCCACTCTCCCACTTTTGCCACTTCCATTATAGCCCTGGAAGTCCTAACCAGAGTAACTAGATAATAAAGAGGAAAAAAATGCAATCAAATCAGAAAAGAAGAAATAAAATTTTCCATTTGCAGATGACATGATCTCATATATAAAAATACCCTAAAGACTCCAACAAAAAAATGTTAGAACTAATAAACAAAGTCAGTAAAGTGGGAAGACACTTTATCAACATGCAGGCCTGGTGTGGTGGCTCACACCTGTAATCCCAGCACTTTGGGAGGTTGAGGCGGGTGGATCATGAGGTCAGGAGATCAAGACCATCCTGGCCCACATGGTGAAACCCCATCTCTACTAAAAATACAAAAATTAGCTGGGTGTGGTGGCGTGTGCCTGTAGTCCCAGCTACTCAGGGGTCTGGGGCAGGAGAATCGCTTGAACCCAGGAGGCGGAGATTGTAGTGAGCTGAGATCACACCACTGCACTCTAGCCTGTGCAACAGAGAGAAACTCCATCTCAAAAAAATAAATAAATAAATAAATAAATAAATAAATAAATAAATAAAATTTAAAAATCAACATACAAAAGTCAGTATCTTTTCTATACACTTGAACTATGTGAAAAAGAAATCAAGAAAACAATCCTATTTACAGTAGCTATAAAGAATAGAAAGCTTAGGAGTAAATGAAAATAAAATACAGGTTGAATATTCTTTGTCTGTAATACTTAGGACCAGAAGTGTTTTGGATTTTGGAATATTTGCATTATACTTAGCAGCTGAGCATTTGAAATCTGAAAATCTGAAATCCAAAATACTCCAGTGAGCATTTCCCTTGATTACATTGGTGCTCAAAAAGTTTTGAATTTTGGAGCCTTGCAGATTTCAGCTATTCAATTTTGGATGCCTAACCTGTACTTACAAATAAATTTAACCAAGTCAGTAA
Source organism: Theropithecus gelada (assembly GCF_003255815.1). NCBI lineage: Eukaryota > Metazoa > Chordata > Mammalia > Primates > Cercopithecidae > Theropithecus > Theropithecus gelada. The sequence goes on along the minus strand of NC_037670.1, from coordinate 146,300,809 downwards.
AAGCTATATTCACTGAAAACTGTAAAGCATTCATGAAATAAATTGAAGAAGAGGCAAATAAATGGAAAGATACGCTGTGTACATGGAGTAGAAGAATTAATATTGTTAAAAGTGATCTACAAATTTAAGACAATCACTGTCAAAATTGCAATGATATTTTTCATAGAAGTAAAAAAAAAACCACCCAAAATATATGAGGAACTCAACTCAGCAGAAAGAAAACAAATAACTTGATTGAAAAATTGGTAAAGGAATAGGCTTTTCTCAACAGAGACAGTATCCTGTCTTAGTCCATTTATGTAGCTATAACAAAATACCATAGCATGGGTAAATTACCAACAATAGCATTTCATTTCTCACAGTTTTGGGGGCTGAGAAGTCCAAGATCAAGGTGCCAACATTTAGTGTCTGGTGAAGGCCTTCTTGCTGAGTCCTTACATGGTAAAACATTGTGTTCTCACGTTGAGGAAACAGAAGAGCGAAAAGAGAGTGAGGCAGCTCTCTTGCCTCTCTTTTAGAAGGGCTCTAATCCATTCATGAGGGCTCCACCCTCATGACTTACCATTGAAAGGCCCCACCACTTAACACTATCACATTATGATGAAGTTTCAACATAAGAATTTTGGAGAACACATTTAGACCATAGCATATCCAAAGAAATGAATTAAGTATATCAAATAGATATCTGTATTCCCATATTCATTGCAGAATTATTCATAGTAGCCAAGATATGGAACCAATCTGTGTTCATCTACAGATAAATGGATAAATAAAATGTATACATGTACAATGGAATATTCTTGAGCCTTAAAAAAGAAGGAATTTTTATCATTTTTGACAACATTATGATAAGTAAAATAATCCAGGCGTAGAGAGACAAATAGTACATGATATCACTTATATGTGGAATCGAAAAAGCCTAACTCATAGACGCAAAGAGTAAAATGGTGGTTGTCTGGGCAGGGAGATGGGGTTGAGGGGAAGGAGGAGAAGATATTGGTCAAAGGGTACAAAGTTTCAATTAGATGAGATGAATAAGTTCTGGAAATCTATTATAGTAGGGTGACTATAGTTAAAAACAATTTGTTGTTATTTGAAATTTGTTGTATACTTGAAAATTGCTGAGAGTAGATCTTAAATATTCTCACTACAAAAAGTATAACTATATAAGGTGATGAACATGTTAATTATCTTGATTGTGATAATCACTTTACAATGTATACATATATCACAACATCATGGTCCACACTACAAATATATATAATTTTTATTTGTCCATTATACCTTAATAAAGCCAGGGGAAAAAAGAAGATGTCATGCTAATAATAATTTATAACACTAAAATGAATCATAGATATGTTAAATATTATTGAATTAGGAGCAGGAGGAAAATGCCTTCTATATGGGGAAAGGATCATATCAAGCGTCAAAGTTTATACCTTGCCGTGATGTACATATATGAAAGGGTGATGAAATTTTGCATCTAGCACTGGTAAGCTGAAAACTGTAGAGAACAAACCAATGTATTTCAGACCCAATGAATGAATCCTGAAGACCTACAGAAGTAAATGTAAGTTCTTCCTCTGATATTTTCTACTTGACTGTATCTGGAATCAGCTTGGTAATGTCCTCCACAGATCACTTCCCTCAGTCAACAACTGGATGCTTATCTAAAGATCACAATTTCAGGAAAATAGTCTATTTATTTTTTAATAACAATTTCCTCTGCAAAAGAAAAGACTCTTACCTTAGTTGCTAGTAAAACAGTGATAGAGTATATAACGCCTTTTAAGAGGTTAAACCATGGAAAAGGTATCCCTGGACAGAAATCCTATGACATCAGAACAGTGCTTGGTAACTCTAACTGGGAAGATACTCATTCAAGGGCTTAGCATGAAATGAATAATTGCTGAGCCACTAAAGAAGAAAATACCAGCATCATTAACTAGCTTTTGCTTGGTTCCATTAGAAGGAGCCTAATTGGAACCCACCTTAGGCAGATACAACAGGTGCACTAAGGTCCTGGCTGCCTCTCTTACACCCACAAAGAGAAAAAATGTTTCCCTCTTCCCATCATTCAGGAGCTCCTAAGACAGGTGAACAGGACTAATGTTCACAGGGATCAGCTCTTAGAGAAAGCATTAGCAAAACCAGGGAGTCAGGGATTAGAATGACACAGACATGTCACAGGGATCCAGGCCGTAGCCATGTCCTAATGTAAGGAGAGAGGCAAGTTGCTCTAGCTTTGAGAGCTGTCATCACCCATCAATACCTCCTGCTTACCATGTGACCACCATTCTTCGAGTTATACATTTTACCCTGCTTCCTCTAAAGAGTTTTCACTGTAGTCCTATGGATGTTGTTCAAAAGGCATCACTTCTGTTCAAAATGCCACCAGTTCCCAAAAAGTACTGATTCTACCAAAGATATACAATTTCAGGATCTGGTGGTTTTTAAATCTTCTATAAACTGTGTTTCTTCCTCAAATATATGTCGTGACTATTTCTCCACTATATCTTTGTGGCAAATGTCATAATATTTATTTAAATGGTTCTCTCTCTGCTCTCACTATAAATGGTGTTAGAAAAGACTTGAAAGGGAGATTACTTGAATTTCTGTGTCACTCTCCACAGCTGCTCCTAGTCGTTGAGGTTTCTACCACCATTTACAAAGAGCTGTTATATCCAGACACATAATATTTAGAGGCAAATGTTTTCTAAATCCAGTTTTACCTCTACTGACAAGGAAAAGGGTGTGCAGGAGTTGGGCTGGAGACTGGCTGCTTTCCTAAACTAAAATTGTCCAAATGGCACTTCCTGATGAGTCAAGGAGAGTCTATGGGCAGGGAGCTTGCATGTCATTACCAAGGTTACTGAAGCACTCCTTGGAGCATATTTTCAGCAGCATTGATTTTATGTAGAGACAGATGGGTTAGCTATTTTATTTAATTTGAGGGCTTCAAAAAGCTAGTCTCAATATAAATTCTATTCATATTTATGTGATCTCAAATTCTTGCCGTAGATACCTTCTGGAGATACATATCTTCTAAATAAATAAATATTTTTTTCTCTAAACACTAGGGTTACAAATTAGCTAGACAACACATTAGCAGGGGTTAGTTACATAATCAATAATTCATCATATCTCTCTTCAATCAGGGGAGCATAGGTATCTGACAGGTGAATAAAAAGTGGCAGTTTACTATCAGAATTAAATAAGGCATTGCCTGTAGAGTACTGGGAACTTAGAAGATGCTGAATAAATAGTAGTTCTCATTACAGTTAGAAAAAAAAACAGAATAACTGATTATTAGGTTTCAAAGTCAAGCTGGAAAAGCTCTTTATGATAGTGCTTCTTAAATTCTATGCAACTGCAATGAGAACCAGACATTGCTGCCCCATATGCCTCTGCAGTCCCGGGAGCTTCTGAAAAGAAGTCCGAGGTGGTTTTTTTCCCTATCATTTCTTATTCTAATGCCATTCACAAGAGAATATACATGATTAATGTCAGATCAATATTGGATATGGAGAAAAGAACACAAAAAACATACCAGGTAAGCTTTTGGAGGCAGGAGTGGTTTATTCTGTCTGTTCTAATTACCCTGGGTAATTAGAAAAGGAAAAAATAATTCTATACAGGCCACTGAATGAGATCTCATTTCCTATGAGAGATAAGATCCAGCTTCCTCTGGAAAATCACCAAATCAAACTTGCTTCATCACTTACTGCTGCCATAAGCTCTCTAGATGAGTTGGGAAGATAGGTTCTTTTCATCTAAAGCTCTTGCCCCAGACAAATCACTCAACCTCTGCGAGTCTTGGTTTTCTCATCTATGAAATGAGCATAATAATCAATATTATCTACTTCATCAATTGTTATGAAAATCAACTGAGGTAATATATGACCTTTTATTTAAAAAACACTATAGAACAAAATGTTTCAGGTAATCTACTGGGCATTGAACGCACAAAACACGAGTAAGGCATAGTCTCCACCTCACACAGGGAGTCACACACATAAATAATGACTGCTCATGATAAAAAAATATATATATACCATAATGGAGATACAACAGAAACTCATCTGTCCATTAAGTTAGGACTGATAGAAGAGTGGCTATCAAAAAGTTCATGTAAGTAGAATATCATATGAGTGATGTATGTGTGTGTGTGTGTGTGTGTGTGTGTGTGTGTATATATATATATATCTTTAACTTAACCCAAACAAATACACATTTGTTGGTCAATTGTTTTTGTTCTGCATAGTTCCTTGTGCATGGATCTACTGATTTGAGTGCTTAGTTCCATTTCTTCCATAAACCATACCTATAAGATATCATGCATGCTTCCCAATAAGGATGGTATTGTTAAAGTAGAATGAGAGCTTAAAGAACCTTGGAGAACTAATTTGCAAAGACACTTATAAATCCAGTAGTTTGGAACAGACAACACAGACAGCATGTCATTTGCAGTTGGATCATAAGGGAGTTCAATAGCTTAAAGGAAAAGAGTGACTGTTGAGGTGTTGGGGAAGGTAGAAGGGCTTTTGAGGCACAGGAAACAATATATGGAAATCAGAAAGGGATGATTCATGGAAGATATGCTTCAGGCACACTTTCCCAACACCCTTGGGAAATACGGCCAAAGGATAGGTGCCTGAGAGAAACTGAACAGATAGGTATGATTTTCATCACTATGTTCAATTTTTCAACAACTCTAACCTATTCGTGCTGGATCATCTAAGCTTTCTGAATATTCAGTTTATCTTTATGTCACTATGTCCAAATTTCTGAACAGGTTCATTTACCATACCTACTTCCATACATTGGAAAAAAGAGAGGTCAAGAAAAACATCAATATAGACACATTTCTAGCCCGTGGAATTGAGGCAGACTTCCTCATCCTCACTGCTAGTGGACTGAGAAGATGCAAGGCCCATTTTCCTGGGGCAAGGCAAACGTAAGTATAAGCTTCCACCAGTCATCTTGCTGAAAAATTGTGATTGCAAAAAAGCTGTTGCACAGCACCTTGTAATGTTAGAAGGCTGATTTTCATCACCATGCTTTCCCTTAGGAATCACTCCTTACCTGACTAAAGTCTTACTCCTTTTTCAATATGAGCTCAAATGTCACCTCTCCACAAACAGTAATCACTGACCTCTATCTCATTGTCCCTTAGTCTGGTAACAATACTATGTTATTGACAATGAGATAGAGGTCTTTCTATGACCTGCAATAACATATTTCTCATACGTTACTTCATTCTGTCTTGGGTATATATGTGTATCTGCAAGTGGATTGTAAGTTTCCTGGACATGGGATCTTTATTTTCTGGACTCTATTTCTCCCAACAGTGTCTTCTACAGTGGAGTCAGTAGTTTTACAGTAAGAACTAATTTGTTCAGCTGAAGAAAGAAAGGTATGAATAAGAGGTTTTGGTATCCTGGAAGATAAACAGTTGCATTTATGAAACATGCTCCTAGAAATGATGGCAAGATTTGGAGGTAAATTTGGAGGGGTTCTAGTGTTCAGGCACAAAGACATAAAGAGGGCCGGAAAATAGGAACTTAGAGTAAACATCAGAGGAATTGGGATGGTTTAGCAAGGAAATGGAGAGAATTTGGCATAGTTAATTGGAGAATATTATTATGTACTATTGTGTACATCAAGTGGTTAAGTAAAGAAAGATTTGTAGCCGTCTTATAGCTCTATTGATGATGAAAGTAACAGGAATATCATTCAGTTTATCTAACTTTCTTCCACATACTTCTTTTTTCTTTTCTTTTTCTTTTTTTTTTCTTTTTTTTTTTTTTTTTTTTTTTTGAGATGGAGTCTCACTCTGTCGCTAGGCTGGAGTGCAGTGGCGTGATCTTGGCTCACTGCAACCTCTGCCTCCCAGGTTCAAGCGATTACCCTGCCACAGCCTCCTGTGTAGCTGGGACTACAGGCATGCACCACCATGCCCAGCGAATTTTTGTATTTTTAGTAGAGACGGGGTTTCACCATGTTGGTCAGGACGGTCTTGATCTCTTGACCTTGTTATCTGCCTGGCTTGGCTTCCCAAAGTGCTGGGATTACAGGCGTGAGATACCACCCGGCCATCCATATATTTCTTGACATCAGAATCCTTTCTTCATCTACCTTGTTTCTGTGACACTTTGTAGAAATAAAGGGAGCAATGATACTTTACAGGCCATTAGAATTTTATTAAGCTGGTATGTAAAAATGCACATTGGTCAGTGTCTGGGCCAGTGTCCAGGAGTCTAAATTTCATCTTAAAATTAGTTAGTGTTGACAATGTTTCTCAAAGATCCCCTAGAGTGGCTTTATCTGGTCTATTATGTTTACTAGGCCCCCATGGATATATGTTCTATACATAAATGTGTTTAATGGCCATGATTAGACTGGGCCTAGAGCGGCAGTGCTCTATTCAGATGACAGTGCTGGGTTAGTTGAGGAAAACAGAAAGCCAACACAGTACCACACACTTACCCAGAATGCAACAATTGGATCCTGAGAACTTTCTCCATCTATCAGAATGAAAAGCCCAGCCTATTTCTTAAAAGCTAAGGAGAGTTGGGGATGCATGTAGGCCAATCCTTAGTTTGACATTCAATCAGCCTGTATGTGTATCCGTCAAAGTAGATGTTACTTGAAAAATCGCTTAGACCATCACAACATGAAAGACAGTTTTCATATTAGCATTACTTTGTCTTACACAGTGATAATTGCTAACAAATGCAGTTTCACTATTATAAAGATGGGGGGAATCCAGGCGTATTGTGTGTGAGAGAGAGAGAGAGAAAGAGAGAGAGAGAGAACTGTATCTTTATTTGTTGTCAGAAGACAAAACCTCACAGCAGCAAAAGAGATAGACTGACCCCAGAGTTAGTTGAGTGCAGAGGAAAATCATTTGCATAAATGCTTTACCCTAGCCTGGGGCAGATTTGCAACTCATCACTAAGGAGCTGTAGTGGGAAGGATGAGGAGAGAGAGAGGATTATTTCTTTCACTTCCGCAGTCTGTTGACCTCACTCTTCCCTTGAATAAGTGAGCCTGTGGTGGTGCCAGCATTCATGGTTTTCCACAACCTAAGTTATACAGAGAACCACAGCTATTTTCAGTAGAATCAGACCCCAGCTGAGTAGCATTCTGCCCTTTTTGCTTTTTTCCCAGAAGTGCAGAAATACAAAATGACCTGAAACTAAACATTAACAACAAATGCACTTTTTCAATTCTCTTTTTCCTCCCACAATCATATTAAGGATAACAACAATAGCAATACATTATTTCACTCCTCATTCAAGACTCACTTAAGCAAAACATTTACAATCTGGATGATTAACTGATCATTTTGGGTTCTCTGATGGCAATTAAAGTTAACATTCTGGTAATTATTCCTTTTGAAAGGAAGTGGGGCTATCTTTTTAGATGAGAATCTCAACAACAATCAAAAACAAACAAACATACACACACACATACACACATACACACATACACACACCCCCCAAAAAACACCCTGGACTGATTAAATTAAAACAAAGGGAAATTAGCGTGACATTTCTTCTTGATTCAATTACAGTTTTCAAAATGATTAATGTTATCTATGAATGTTTTAAGGTTCACTTTAATGCATATTTTATCAACTTTGAATGTATCACAAATTTCCCTTTTAATTTAGCCTTTTAAAAATAGTAAAATTAAAACTGTCTTGCCCAGATTTAATGGGATATTAGTTCTCTCCTCACATATTCTGTCTGGTCTTGTGAGAGTGGCCCATTGTGCCTAAGTACAACAGTCTCTTTGCAGTGCTGAATCTTAGACACTGAAGACAGCCTCTCTTCAATGGGGTTACTACAGGGGAAAAAAGAAAATTTCAGTGCCTCATAGAAGGGACAATCTAATCCTCTTTGCTGGTACATCTGCTGTGGCAGTTTTGCTCTGCAAATCAAAAGGCACCCCATTAATTAGAGTTCCTTTTCCTTTCATTTTATTCAGCTTGTGAAATGTGACCAGTATTCACCAAAAAAAAAAAAAAAAAATGTTTCGGGCCACTTTAGTCACAAATATCTACCCGAAGGGTGTGCGCTTTGATTTCTTGTCTGATTTCCGCTTACTGTTCTTCCTCTATTTTTTTTTTTTTTTTTTTTTTTTTTTTTAAAGAAGGAGCCCTTCTCCTTTGGCAGAGTGCAATACATTGAGAGAGCTTTACAAAACAAAGCTTTCAGCTCTGAGTCAGCAACAAACTCATCTTTGTTCATGTGTTTCTATTAAGGAAAGAAGGCCAATTTTATGCAGGTTTCTATGGCTGGCTTCACAAAGGCATCTCTCTGTGTGCAGGCTCTCTGGCAGGAACAGCCGACTCTGAGATCATCATTTTCAGCAATCACCAGCTGCAATGAAGATCTGAGAAAGAAAATCATAAACTGGTTTATATAGTGATTTTCCCAAGGAGACTGAAATATAGAGACTCACTGGTAGGCAATTAATAAAGGCAGTTCATTGGTTGTATTCACAAGAACAGCCCAAGGCTTTCTCTATATTTTCCTTTATCTATAAACACATTTTGATAGGATATTCGTGTTATTTATCTTGAGGAGGAAGCAAAGCTCATTTGCATTTCCCTGGGTTTCCCTGGAAATTCCCAGGAATTCTTGTCCTTCGTTTGATGGTGTTTTACTGTGTTTGGGATTACATTAAACTATAATCTCACAGTCTGACTCCAGGTATTTGGCATTTGTTTAATGATATAGTTAGGGCACTATAAGATACCCATTTGGCCCATAGGGAGATGGTTTAAGACTTAGGGGATATATCAAAAACATTAAGAATAAACAAAATAGTTCCAAACTCCTGAGGCAAGCACTTTGAAAAACACCAAAAACATGACCTATTTGTCATGAAGTGTAACAGAATGAAGTTTGGAGACATGGATTAGTGTAGCACAATCTGTGCTAGTGTTTCTTTAAGAGTATTCCAAGATAGGTTCATTCATACTTTGATTTAAAAGAAAATTTCCATGTTTGAGTAGGAAATGCTAGTCTTAACAAAATGAAACTTATTTTAGCTGCAGGAACTCTCAGAACCCGAAATATGCTAATGTTCATAGTCATTTTCTAAAAGAGATTCCTTCTAATCCCCCTACTGCCACAGGAGCACCTGCTTGGACTAGAGCCCCAAAGATCACACTTTAGGGAAATGCTGACCAAAGCCAATGGGGGACTGGCAACTGAAGACTTCAAAAGCTCAGGCTATCATGGACTGTGATGATGTCTGCTAGAGAAACTTCAGACATATTTGTTTCGATATGGATATATAAAATACTTATAGTTAGATGCTATCTGAGACTAGCTAGTCAGAAATCAATCACAATGTAAAATGAGAGAGCACTGTACCTTTCCTGCTGGCCCTGCCCCCAAATGTTGACTATCTTTTTACAGGTAGAGCCTTAGGAGATCTCTGTTGGTTTATGGATACCTAGGTTTTATGATTCTCATTTCAGAGGCTTTGCAGCATAGAGGAAGAGCGATGGTGGAATTTAAATGAGAAACCTGGGCTGCTTAAGTACATGGAAACCCAGCAGTTACCATGCTGCTCTTTCTTGATTCACGGCTACCAACTAGAGATGCCAGATAATGTATTTTTTCCATATGTTAAGTGTGATGTATTCTTTGTTGTTACATAAGATCTGCTAGCAAATACTTCTGTTCCTCTTTTTTATTACTTCAAAAGAGAAATATTTGTTGAGTGCCTACTATGTGCCAGGTACAGTATAAATAAGACAGAACTAGTCCCTGCTGTCTTGGAACTTAATGACTAGAGGAGAGAAGGGACTAATTTCTAGTCATATAGATGATTTATTCTTTTTATAAAAGGGACTGCTGTACATTTAGAACTGAGTGAGTGTGGCAGAAATTGCTGATATTTTGAAAGATTACTTCATTAGATTCATCCTGAAACTTGCCTAGCCCAGGAGTGTCTGTCTTCTTTACAGGCATTAGTCTGATACTTCGCTGTTGCAAACATCTTGCATTTCTATGGTTGTGCTTTGGGATAGAAATTCATGATGGGCAAGGATGGGTCCTTGTAATTATTAGTCTGGAATTCCTGAGCAACTCTTTCTGTTTTTCAGTGACTGGTGAGCCACCGTTCAGATGAGATACAATCAGTGTGCCGATTGTTGCACAAAAACCAGAGTGATTTCTACTTTGGAATCCTTGGTACAAGTCTAAACTTATCTGGAGTTAGGAAATAAATCCCAAAGGCACATACCTCAGTACCTGATATACTACAGCACATAAAGGATCTTTCTGCACTGTTGAAGCAAGCTGGGGCTTGGTTTAAGGGTGTTTTTCTTATGAAAGAGGGAATTGTGGAACAATTATGGAACAAGGCAGTGAGAGGGAAGCTATGATAAAATGGTTCTAATACTCACAAAAGTTATAATACAAATTTTTAAAAAAACAATTATAATCTAAGCTTCTTCCTTCTCAGTTGGTCCTTGGTCTTTGGTCTTTCCCTTTCTCTTTCTACCTCCAGCTCCACCCTATAATTTTAGTGATTATATGTTTGTATGGACATGCCAGACCACCACATCCTAGCTCCATTCTCATTCCTACTTGGCTCTGGGGTGTGTACATCTGAAGTGAGGCCAGCCCCTAGAGAGAGGAATCAAATGCAAGAAGAGACTGCAGCCCTCAAAGCAGCTGGATAGAGAATTCTGAGACCTTGGAGAACAAAGCCATATTCTATAAGTGGACTTCGACTCTAGCTGTATATATTCCCTAGACCTATGGACTTCCCATCTGATGGTGAACTGGGTGAGGGTAGGAGACTGCTAGTACAGCTGGACAGAAGCTAATACAGGGCCCTCTAAAGCATATAGTCCAAGCCTGGTTCTCAGGATGGTGCCAGCTGGCCTTGTAGGCCTGAGTAAGGATTTGCTTTTTCAATTAACAGAGATGGGAGGTCATTGAAATGTTTTGATTTGCATTTCCAGAATCTCACTCGTGCTGCTGTATAAAGAGCATCCTGGAGAAGAACAAGAGTGGAAGGAGGGAGCCAAGTTCAGAGATGATTGTAGAGTTTTAGACAAGAGATGAACACCTTTGTGGGTTGCTGTGAACATCTACTAGTTACTGATAAACAAATGCCTTCACACTCTATGTTAGTCATGTCATGGGTCCTTAGTGGGCCAGAACTAATGGGATGGAGATATGTGTGTGTGTATATATATATACACACACATATATATATGGGAGTTTATTAAGTAGTATTAACTCACATGATCACAAGGTCCCACAATAGACTGTAAGCTGAAGAGCAAGGAAGTCAGTCCAAGTCCCAAAGCCGAAGAACTTGGAGTCCAATGTTCCAGGGCAGGAAACATCCAGCATGGGAGAAAGATGCAGGCTGGGAGGATAAGCCAGTCTAGCCTTTTCTTGTTTTTCTGCCTGCTTTATATTCTGGCCATTCTGGCAGCTGATTAGATGGTGCCCACTCAGATTAAGGTGGGTCTGCCTTTCCAAGCCCATTGACTCAAATGTTAATCTCCTTTGGCAACACTCTCACAGACACACCCAAGAACAATACTTTGCATTCTTGAATCCAATCAAGTTGACGTTCAGTATTAACCATCACAAGTCTACTCCTTGTCAGCTTGAACCCACACACATCTCCTGAGATCATACATAATCTTCAGATAAAGACAATAATAAGGTCATAATTATGCCTAACATGATACAACTATCCTTTGTACAACCAGAAATGCACCAATCCCCAACCAGAATGCTATTACATAATATGAAGTCAATAAATCTTATGTCACATGATAAAGGAAAAAGGAAATAATGAAGATATTTTCTTAGTACAAGTGCCTATATGCATAAACATGCTTTTAACAAAAGGAGGAGGAAGGCCGGGCGCGGTGGCTCAAGTCTGTAATCCTAGCACTTTGGGAGGCCGAGAGGGGCGGATCACAAGGTCAGGAGATCGAGACCATCCTGGCTAACACAGTGAAACCCCATCTCTTCTAAAAAATACAAAAAACTAGCGGAGCGAGGTGGTGGGTGCCTGTAGTCCCAGCTACTTGGGAGGCTGAGGCAGGAGAATGGTGTAAACCCGGGAGGCAGAGCTTGCAGCGAGCTGAGATCCGGTCACTGCACTCCAGCCCGGGTGACAGAGCGAGACTCTGTCTCAAAAAAAAAAAAAAAAAAAAAAAAAAAAGGAGGAGGAAATACTCATGACAATTACAGCCCTCACTTCTGCAGCTGGTCATGTGGTTGCAATTGGTATTGATGACTACCATTTTCTACTGCCCATTCTGTATTCCATTTGCCCTCAGCAAACAGCTCAGTAGGTCATGTTTTTTTTTCCTCATGGAGTGACTCAAACCTTCATTCCTGAAGGGTCTGGACACCATTCCACCATTCTATCAGTCCAGCTGCTTCAGGATGATGAGGAACATACTATTGAAAGCTTTTAAGGAATCTAGAAAACAACTTCATCTGCAGAAGCAGGTCTAAGTGAGAACTAAAAGCTTCCACTTTCATATTACTTCCCACCTATGTTTAATGTAGCTTTATTATTCATTGTCTTCACTAACATAATTTTATTATTTCACCAGTTTTATTAATATAACTTTATTATTTCAGAAAACTCTTGCCCAGGAAGATGGTGGTTGTAAGTAACTTTATCATTTGCTCCGGGACTTTCCTGGCAATTTTTTTTTTTTTTTTAAATGAACATTAGGCTTAATTCTTCAAGTCTTTTTGAAACCCTCTTCTAGAAAATATCTTGATTCATCCATATTCCTGCAAAGTACATGAACTCATTCTTTTTTATGGTCGCAAACTAACACAGGAACAGAAAACCAAACACTGCATGTTCTCACTCACAAGTGGCGCTGAACAATGAGAACACATTGACACAGGGAGGGGAACATCACACACCAGGCCCTGTCGGGGGTTGGGAGCAAGGGGAGGGAGAACATCAGGACAACTACCTAATGCACGTGGGTCTTAAAACCTAGATGATGGGTTGATAGGTGCAGCAAACCACCGTGGCACATGTATCCCTATGTAACAAACCTGCCCATTCTGCACATGTATCCCAGAATTTAAAGTAAAATAAAATAAATTTTTTTAAAAAAGAAAATATCTTGCTGTGTTCACCAGTTCTAATCTTCAAATCATGAGACATACACAATTTCAATCAAATACTTTACATTGAAGACCATCTTTAACCAGTCTCCTGATCTCATAAACCTTCCAACTTTGCTGGAACACTAAAAGACTAATAGACAATGCCAGCTAGTGTTCTTCTTTTTTTCTTTTTAACCTTGTGAGGAATAAACCAAGCTTTACCTCATCCTCAGGTTCTTTTGGTGATATTTATGGTGAACTAGTGTTTGACAATCTTGGAGGCCCACCGAGAGCTTATCAAGACCTCACATTACTGTAGCCCAAGACCCTCTGTCTTAAAATACTTCACTCCTCTGAGGCCTCTTGAGATTTCATCTTGTATTGGGGCCTTGTATTTTTTTTTTCTTTTCCTTTGGCTCTCAGAATTTTTTACTTTATTTCGTTTTCTAAGAACAAAAAGTCTTTTTTTTTTTTTTTTTCTTGTTTGAGATGGAGTCTCGCTCTGTCACCTAGGCTGCAGTGCAGTGCGGTGGCACAACCTCGGCTCACTGCCAGCTTCGTCTCCTGGGTTCACGCCATTCTCCTGACTCAGCCTCCTGAGTATCTGGGACTGCAGGTGTCCGCCACCACACCCGGCTATTTTTTTTTTTTTGAATTTTCAGTAGAGATGGGGTTTCACCGTGTTAGCCAGGATGGTCTCGATATCCTGACCTCACGATCTGCCCACCTCGGCCTCCCAAAGTGCTGGGATTACAGGCATGAGCCACTGCGCCTGGCCAACAATGATAAGTCTTTTAAAGTAACACTTTCATTATGTAACCATATTCTAAAACTTCCTATTCTTGCTGGAAATCTGCCCTATGACTAGTAATACAAAATTTGCCTCTTATTTATCATTTTTGGTGTGTGTCTATAAATGTCAAGTGCATTGGGAAGAGGACAGGTGTAGCTCTCATACGTCTGTTCCTGAAGCAGCATTGCAGACTGAGAAATTTAAAGGGTTTATATTCATGTTGGCTTCCTTTGGATGAAATTTGCTTTAGGTGATAGGTCACTTAGTAAAACCTCATGGGAAATTTCCTTAGTCTTGTTTTGTCTGGTTCCAGAAGACATCTCTTTTAAATCTTTCCACCTTCTGTAAAATTTATATCAGTCACATTTGTAATTGGAGATGTTCTGGCCCTCAGGCTGGGGCCCCAAGCCACAAGGTATACAAGCAATATTTACAACCATCTATTACCACACTCCTATGGGTTCACTTCTGTCTAAACCTCTCTTTACTCCCCGCTTGGCCAGACTCCTGCTTCTTGCATTTATCTATATTATCGCTCAAATTTAGGTAATGTCATTCATAAATGGCACTGATTTCACCAAAGATAATTTAGAATTACAGAAGTCACTTTATGGATTTTTTTAAAGAAATCAAAAATAATTTTTATTGAAGATATTAAATGCTAAGCAATGTAATTATATTGCATTTTAAATTCTACAACAATGATGTGAATTTGATATTTTTATTTTTGTAAGAGCCCTTAACATGAAGTCTACCCTCTTACATTTTTAAGTGTATATAACACAGTATTATAAATAGACATATAGACGAATGGGACAGAACAGAGCACAGAAATAAATCCACGCATATATGGTCAACTGATATTCAACAAGAGTGCCAAGAATACACAATGGAGAAAGAATAGTCTCTTTAACAAATGGTATTGAGAAGATTAGACATACACACGCAAAAGAGTGAAACTGAACCCTTATCATAAACAAAACAAAACTCAAAATGGATTAAAGATGTCAAGGAAAACTGAAACTATAAAACTCCTAGAAGAAAACATAGGGAAAAATCATGACGGTATTCATGACAATGATTTCTTAGACAAGACACCAAAAGCACAGACACCAAAAGCAAAAATAAAGTGTGACTACATCAAACTAAAAACATGCACAGCAAGGAAACAATCAAAACAGTGAAAAGGTAATGTACAGAATAGGAGAAAATATTTGCAACCTCTGTATCTGATAAGGGGCTAATATTCAAATTATAAAAGGGACTTCTAAAACTCCTATAACTCAATAGCAAAGAAGTAAACAGCCATATTAAAAAATGAGCAAAGGACTGGAATATACATTTCTTCAAAGAAGACAGACAAATGGCCAACAGAGAGGAAAAGTGAAATTTTGATATGATCAAAATTGTTCATTTAAGAGGCATCTTAGAACAAAAAAGGAAGAAATCCCAAATATCCGATTGTGTATATTTTTGATTGGTATACAAATTCATCCAGAAGAAATTCAGATTCCCAAATTGCTTCCATAAGTGATAAATTGGCCAAGGCAAAAGAGAACTGTAAACAACTTTAAATTATCTCTGACGTATTTCCCTCTAAATCACAAGTCACAACTCAAAGTCTTGATCCAACCACATCTCTTCTTCCATCTTATGTTTCTCAATTACTCTCTTCCTCTATTTCTCCCTCCAATCTGTTCTCTTTCCCTTCCAGTCAGTCAGAAACCATCTCGCCTAAATTCTGCTACTTCTTAAAATTAAACTGCTCTCAGAATAGGAAAATCCCTTGAGGCTGATTTTAAAACGTAGTCTCCCTTTGAAATGACAGTCATAGTCAAAGACTTTACAAAATCAATATAGGATTTTAAAAAATTGCAGAGAAATTTAGAATTGTTGTAGGAATGTGTAATTCAGGGGTCCTAAATTTATATCGATTAGATTGTATGATAATGAGAGCATTAGATGCAAACGATTGGATGGAAAAGGCAGAATGGGAAAATCCTAAGGGTATCTCAAAACACCTCAAATTTTATAGGAAATCAAGGGGATTTACAGGGATTTACAGATGTTAGACAAAGCCTTTGGAGGTTATCTCTAAAACCTTGCCAATGAAAATGAACAGACTCTAACCCAGTTCTGCAAGCAAGGGAAGGATGAGTTCAGAAACTTTAAGAGATGAACTCTTAAGTACTCTTAGCATTCAAGAATAGTTACTCAAACAGGTGTAATTTGAGGTCTCTCTTTACTTTTTATAAATGGCCTTAAGACTGAAATAAGGGATTTGATATATAAGCAAAAACTGGAGTCAAAAATCATCCCACTGTCGTATATCCAGTATCTGAATATTTTGGAAAAAAAAACTCTTTGAAAAGAAATAGAATAAGGATCAAAATAAATTGATGGCATTACAAATGAAGGACTAGGTGTTTCTATTTCAGTCATTAAACCCTGCAGGAGGGAGTTTAATGACAAAGATATTTAAAAAGATAGGTAAAGTAAAACAGATAGGTACCTTCATTCTTTTTGAAAAATTATTTTTAAATTAAATTTTATTTATTTAGTTTTTTTTTTTTGTCAGAGACAATGTCTCACTCTGTATCCCAGGCTGGAGTGCAGTGGTGCAATCATAGCTCACTGCAGCCTCCAACTCCTGGGCTCAAGTGATCCTTCCACTTCAGCCTCCTGAGTAGCTATACACTCACTCTTACAAGAAAAAAATTTCTTTACATATTAAAGGAGAGCCTTAAATTTTTTTATTGATACGGGCATACAGTAAGTGGAATAATATTCCCCCAAAGATGTCCACACCTTGATTCCTGGAACTTGCAAATACGTTATCTTACATGGAAAAGAGGGACTTCACAGATTATAGGGTAAAGACCTTGAGATGTAGGGATTATCCTGGATTATCTGAGTGAGTTTGACATAATCCCATAAACTTGATAAACAGAACTTTATCTGGCTGGAAGCAGAAGAGAGATAACACAGAAAAGAAGTTCAGAGAAATTTGAAGGTTGAAGACTCAGCCTTCCTTACTGGCTTTGATGATAGAGGAACGAGGTCACAAGCCAAGAAGTACTGGTGGCTTCTGGAAGCTTGAGAATGACCTAAAGCTCACAGCCAGCAAGAAAATTGGAGCCACACTCCTACAGCCATGTAGAACTGAATTCTTAACACAACCCACATGAGCTTGGAAGCAGATTTACTCCCAGAGCTTCCGGAAAAGAATGTAGCCCTGCCAACTGGTTGATTTTAACCTTATGAAATTGAGACCACATAAGCAGCTGGGTTGCACTTTGCCTGGACTTCTAACAAAACTGTGAGATAATAAATGGGTGCTGTTTTAAGCCTTTAAGTTTGTGGTACTTTGTTATAGTAGCAATAGAAACTGTATACAGGGTACTAAAGTATCAACCCTAAACCCTACTGCTGGTATACAGCCCTTCTGTCAGAATCAACCAACTGCCTGATGGGTAGATATCTTTAATAACCTTCAGATTCTTCCCATGTCCCAGCTCATAGCTGTCCCTCTTGGACCTTTAACCGAGGAATATGCTTTCCTCTTTCATGACAGAACCCCTACTGACTTGATAGGGATGAATTTACTGTGCAAATGAAACTGCCAGATTAAAGGTTCTTCTGAAGGTTTCTTCCTGGAAATCCCTGATAACTTGACTATTTCCTCTGTTAGTAAAAGTCATAGCTAATTTGGGCATGGGTACACTTCTTCCTAATCAAGCTCAAATGGAATACATCAAGGAGATAAAACAAAAAACAAAAAACAAAAAAACAAAAAAACCCCCAAAAAAACAAGAGAGAAACAGAGAGAAAGGACCCATCATACTCTCTACCAGTTCTTACAACATCCACCTCCTCTCAGTAACAAATCTTTGTCAGTGGGGCATATAGGTCATTGAACACCTCAGGTTCATAAATAGATTAGAGATTCTCCACTTTCCTGATGTACCAACCTCAAATGCTATTTTGTCTTTGGTGCCTCCTGAGCCTACATATTTTATAACTGTAGCCCTGTGTTTCACTTTCTTTCTTAAGATAGTCAACACTTGTTTGCTTTTTGTCCTAAGAAAATTAGCGCTACAGCTAGATTGTTATTCTCAAGAAGTTTAAGGAGGGACTTTCCAACTTTCGCAAGGCCTCAGCCAGAACATGAATGACATTATTCTTTTCTGTGAGTCTACTCCTACCTTATATGTGGATGATTTTTGTTATATTTTAAAGATGAGGTGAGCTGTAAGATGGATTTCATCTATCTACTTACTGTTTTAGCTTAAGAAGGGCATAGGTTTCCAAAGAAGAGTTTCGCTTTTGTAGAAATAATGTCTAGTCCCAGGACATGACTTACCTCAATGAGCTAAATTCCTTATTCATGATAGACCACAAGCAGTTCAAAAGTTTCCCAGGTCAGTAGTTAAGAAACAAATAAAACAATTCCTGAATTTGCTACTGCTAGCAATGTGTTTCCAACTTTTTGGAAATTGCCAAGCCTCTATAAGATTTAACTAAGTCCTAAGTAACTGGATCTAAACATGAGCAGACTTTTCTGAGGATTAACTCCTTAATGACCTCCCACCCTGGAATATCTAATTTTCATAAACCTTTGTACCTATTTATTCATGAAAGATATGGACAAGCCCCTGGTGTTCTGATTCAACTTCATAGAAAATATCAAACCAATAGTCTCTTTCCTGACACGGTGGCAAAAGCCTACCCACTGAGTCTAAGGACATTTGCCACAGCTAAACTAATGGAGACTTCTACAACTTGGTTTTCAGTCTTCCTTATAATTGATAGTTCACCATTCTGTATAACCTTTTCTGATAACTGAAAATACACAACATTTCTCAGCATATAAGCTTATATCCTATGAAATCCTTTTATTTTCTCCCTCACAAATTTCACTATTGTTGAAATACTTCAAATCTTGCTATTCTTTTTTTACCTGAAAAAAAAAAAATGCAATGACTTTCTGACCTCTGCTTGTTAACTATACATGTTCTGAATAAATTTATTATGACCTCCTTTAGAAAATTTAGACTTAATCTTGTATGTTGATGGATCATATCTTAATACTATTCAAGAAAACATCAGGCAGGTTATTCTATAATGTCCCTGACAATGGCAAAATCTTCCTATATGGCAGAATTATTTGCAATCACCAGGGCTTGTGATTAGCTAAAGATAAGGAGGTTAACATAAATATTGAGAGAAGATATGTGGATATGGTTTTGGGTTGTCCATAACTTTGTAATGCTTTGAAGGCAAAGAAGTTTCTTGATTTCAGAAGGAACCCTGATTCAGAATAATTAGCATATTAAAGAACTTTTGAGTGTTCTAAGGCTTTCTAAGGAGGTAGCTATTAGGTTGGTGCAAAAGTGGTTGCGGTTTTTACCATTACTTTCAATGGCAAAAACCGCAAATACTTTTGCACCAAACTAATATATTAAAAGTAGGAACTCATTCAAAATTAGGTAACACGGAGGCTTAAGGGAATGCTCTGGGTGATCATTATGTCAGATAAGAAGGATTCTGAAGCTCCCTAACCCTCCTGAGATTAAATGTTTGGAGAGGCCCAAAGTCAAACATTGTCTGCACAGTTAGAAGTACTGGGAGATATACAGCTATAAATTTTCTGAGGATACCTTGATGATCTTAGGATATCTGCCTCATAGCACCAGAGGACCTAAAGTGGAAACTTGGAAAAATTTTACAGGAAATTATCTACAACAGCAAAGATAAATTGGCTACTGTACTTAATCAACATTAATGGGGCGAGTGTACTAAATTGCTGAGGATATGTCTGGTTCAGGTTTTATCTGTCACTAGGATAATGTTAATAAAAATGTAAAGGTTGGGACATGGACCAAGACTGAAACTGCATGAGCCCTTTGTATATTTCTAAGTGGATTTTATAAAACTACCCTACTTGATCATTTAATATGTCTGGTTCATTCAGATAGTTCTCAGGATTTCTGAAACATTTTCTTGCTGGAGAGCTACGCTCTAATCATGTTTTTAAAATTACTTAATTTTGTGTACCCAACCTGGAGAACTCCTGGGAAATCCAATCTATCTTCTCAGTAACAAAAATACCCATTTTACTGAGACTATCATTTAAAAGCTTTGCAAATCCCTGCCTCTTACTCAAAAACTTTGCTGTCAACAAAGTTCCAATCTCCATGAAAGGAAGAAAGAATGAAAAGAACTCTAAAACTCAAATTAGCAAAACTCTCAGAAACTCTCAAACTTCTAAGTCCTAAGGTATTGTCATTGAGATCAAATCCTTCTAAGATTCATTGACTCCTCTCCTGTGAGTTAGTAACAGGTTGGTCCATGTTTCATGAAATATTATCTGCAGTTCTGGACTCCACCTATTAAAACAGATATGGCCAAATGTAGCAGGTAATTCATGGAACACATCCAGTCTTCTTATTAACAATTTTAACCAGCCTTTTCTCAACACTCTTCCAAGCAATCCTTGAATGACCTAAAAACTTTTGGAAAGAACCCAGTTGGTTACTGTTCACTACTAGGACTGTAGTGTAACTCCATGGAGTTAGTCCCTGTATGTATGTCTCTCATAAACCTTGCCTGAATCACTGAAAGATGGCCCTTACCAGAGATCTCAAGCTGAGAATTCTTGAGATCCCTCCAGAAACAATTTTCAGAAGCAGATAACTTGCATTAAAATCTTTGAACTAAAGATGACAAAAGATTAAAATATAACCAGCTTCTACTGAAGATCCACAGGAAAAGACTATGGATTATCATGCTTTACACTGCATTATTTTGTTCTTTATTTTTCTAGATATTTTATTTCCTTGTTTGCTTTCTGCTTAAGGTTATCGTTACGTTACCAATAAGGCCCCTATTTCTAATTTTACTGTTCATATGACTAGTCACTCCAATGTATGAGTTCTACAACTGGCTACAATTTACTAGTAAGCTAAAGTACACATTTAAAGTAACAGCCCACTTTCCATAGGGAGCCTCACGGCTTTCCTTGGTACTAAATCCTTATAATGAACCCTTTGTTTTCCTGGATAACTATATTCAACTACTAGCTAACTTTATAGATTAAAAAAAAACCAGTATTACAATAGGCCAGAAAACAAGAAATCTAAAACCCCATATCACATTGTATTTAAAAAGGAGGTTTCCGTTTCCACAGAAGCAACAAGTGGAGATCCTCTGGTGAAGATGAATGGCTTTTGAAACTGAGCTTACACAAAAATAGAATTTAAAAGCAGACTAGGGTACAGATGGTATGTATTTGGAGGTTAATACTTTCAAAGATCATCCAAGTAAACACACTCCTTTTTCTTTTGCCTTAGTTCTACTTAAGGATCTCCGTACTACAAACTTCACTGCCTGGTACTGGACCATTCTTGACAAGTGGTGCTAAAATACTACATCACTATTTGTCAATCTTTTGGGGCTAGATTGTCCAAGAATAGATAATTGAGTGGCTCCCAATGACTGGTATTTGATACATGTACAGAAGCCTACTGGTTTCTTCCTGTCAACTGGACAGGAATTTGTTATATTAATAATCTGATCCCTATCTTCAGGGTATTCTCAGAAACATCCAAGGTCCATTTTGACCTGTCACTTTGCTCTTTCAGAAAAAAATCTCCATGTGCTTTAAAAATAGGCCAGAAAAGCAGGAATAATCCTGAATACTATGGTTCCTAGAAGAACAGCAGAACAGAAAGTGTCACCAAGGGGAAGTGCCACTTGAGAAGTTCATGAAATTGGACTAGTGCTCATTTCGAATAGATATAGTATTGGGCTCTTGAGAGTGAGTGGATGCTGTATTGGGGAAAGAGTGTTAGGCTTTCATCTCTGCAGATCTCTTTGTTGCCTTTAATCTTACTAATCTTACATTTGAGAAGGGAACAAACCATAAGTTACATAAACCTATATCTAGTACTATGGACTCTTTGGATTGTGGATAGGATCTATTCTTTCAAATTTGGGTACTCTGGGCAGATAAGTAAGTAAACTGTAATCGTAGTTCTTCTCTTGTGTTAATCTGGTTGTATTGTTAAAATGTGTGATCTCTTGCGTTTTGAATAAATTGAATGCCACCATACCACTGAATGATCCAACAAATGATCACCCAACAAAGAGAACAAGAAAACCTAACTCTTGTGGAGGTTGGAAATAATAGTATCTGGAAACATCATACATCATCATGACAACTCAAATAGTGATGACAGTTTGGATTGATCACATTTCCAGATGCTAATGGACCATCTTGCAGCTCAGGCTGAAGAACAACCACATGGTAGGACAGAGAGAGCTGAAAACATCTACACTCATGCTGCTCATGGTCTACACAAACATAACTTTATTATGTGATTGTCATAATTAACATGACTTTATTATTCTTAATCAAAATGAATTTACTATTCTAGAAAACTAATGCCTAAAAACATAAAATATGCAAATAACTTTCTTGTTTGTTCTAGAATGTCCTGAAAAACCCATATAAATAAACACCAAACTGTTCATCTGTTCAACAGATAGCATCAAACAACTTGTTATTTCTCTCACCTCTTTCAAATTCATTCTTTGGAATCTTCACCTTGCTGTGTCTACCAGTACCAAGTTAAAATGATCCATAGCAATTTCAGTCAAGCTCCTGCATTGAATATCCACCTTAAATCAGACTCCAAATCCTCACCAATATCCTGATATTGTCACTTCCCTTCTGGGGTGCTACTAAAACTCTCTCTTGTATATATATTTATATACATAAGTATATATTCACACAAATTATATATATATATATACACACATACACACACACATATATATACACACACACCTACACACACACAAATTTAGTGAGCCATTATTTGACAAAAGTTTAGTTTTGAACACCAACATTTTTGACACTTGTGACCTGTGCCATCTTTAAGCTCAACAATAATTTTCTAAGTTAGAGTTTCTAGAAACCCACTTCATATCATCAACTCACTAAAAGTTAACACAGAAACACATTCAATAATAGCTTAATTGTACATTTTTAAATAACTTAAGGAATATAATTGCATTGTTTATAACTCAAAGGATAAATGCTTGAGAGGACAGTACCCCATTCTCCATGATGCGCTTATTTCACATTGCATGCTGTGTCAAAACATCCCACTTACCCCATAAATATGTACACCTAGTATGTACCCACAAGAATTAAAAATAAAATTTAAAGATTTAAAAACACATTAAAAAATATAATTCCCTTATAACATCTTGTAAGAATGTTTGAAATACATAAACCCAAATAAAATATAAAAGCTATATTGAAAATATCCCTTCTCGGGGTTTATATTTACCATTAAAGGTACTTTTTAATTTTTAATTTTTTATTTTTTGAGATGGAGGTTTGCTCTTGTTGCCCAGGATGGAGTGCTATGGCGAGATCTCAGCTCACTGCAACCTCTGCCTTCCGAGTTCAAGCGATTCTCCTGCCTCAGCCTCTCATGTAGCTGGGATTACAGGTGCATGCCACCACACTTGGCTAATTTTGTATTTTTAGTAGAAACAGGATTTCTCCATGTTGGTCAGGCTGGTCTTGAACTCCCGACCTCAGGTGATCCACCTGCCTCAGCCTCCCAAAGTGCTGGGATTACAGGCGTGAGCCACCATGCCTGGCCAAGATACATTTTAAATGTCAAATTTGAATATTATGTTTATAATTAGAAAATTTGCAAAATTTTGAGGTAGAGTGGTGCCTTTTAACATTATATGTCAAAGTTGATCTTAATAACAAATTTTAGATGCTTATCCAAACATGATGTTGCTGCCACTCATTTACCTATATTTGTGTCTTGAGAACTACAGTCATTATTTTATTTATTCTTTTATTATCCAGCCAAGAATTGGTTTAGTACGTATCATGAGTCCTCATGGTGCTAAACATTGTGGACACAAATCAAGTAAGACTTGGTTTCTACCCTCAGTCAGCTTACACTCCATGAAGGAAAGCAGCTCAGTAATTAACAATGCTTAAAAGTGTGATGAGTGCTAAGATGGAGCTACTTATGGGACTCTATAAAATACAGGATGAATCTAAACAGTCTGAGACATGACAAGTCTTCCCAGAGAAGATGAAATGAGAAGTGAGTTCTGAAAGATTAGTAAGAATTACACAGGAGTTCAAGAATTTAGCTAGACAGAGCTTCTCAAGGCTTAAAGTACATATGAAGCACCTAGGAATTTTGTTAAAATGCAGCTTTTCAGCCAATAAGTATGAGGTGAGGACTAAGACTCCGATTTCCAACAAACCCTTAGATGATGTCAGCACTTCTGGTCTAAGAAATACTTGAAATAGCAAGACGCAGGAGGGAAGCTTCTTAAGATAATTTGCTATAAAACATCAATTCTACGAATTTCCCAGCAGCCAATTTTTAGTATTTATTCTTTTTTAAATTGGAGTATAACTTATTTATAGTAAAGTGCACAAATCTTTGGTGCAATGAATTTTTGTGCAGACACCCCCACCACCTCCCCCAGACAGACCACACACACACACACACACACACAGAGAGAGAGAGAGAGAGAGAGAAAGAGAGAGCCCAATATATCCACTATCCAGATCAAGATAAAGAACATTTTCAGCACACTGTATCAGTTTTCTAAGGCCCCCAACCAGTTAGTAACTCCACAAATGTAACCACTCCTTTGTCCTCTATCAAAATAGATTAGTTTGGCCTGTTTTGAACTTCATATAAATGGATTTACACAGTATACATTACTTTATGTTTGCATTTTACTCAACACATCTGTGAGATTCATCAATGTGCTCAACAGTAGCCTATACTTATTCACTTCTATGTAAAAGCAAAGTAGTATTGACTGTATATTTCATATCCTAATATATATTCCTATTTAAATATACTACAGTGTTTATCCGTTCTCTTCTCGCTATTGTGAATAAAGCTTCTGTGACCACCCCTCTGTGTATCTTTTGGTAGATATGAGTGCTCATTTCTGCTGCAGTAGGTCAGTTGCCAAGTCACAGAGTAGGCATACATTTAGCTATGTAAACACTGAGAGAAATTTCTCCACAATGGTTGTACATTTTATATTCCCATCAGAAATGGATAAAACTTCATTATTCCACATCTGAGCCAACAGTTGGTATTTGCTTTTCCTTTCGTTTTTAGCCAAGTTGATGGGATAGATATTATTCCATTTTGATTTTAATTTGAAGTTCTCTGATTACCATTAATATTGAGCTCCTTTTTATATATTTATACAAACCTGCATCAATGCAAACTACAAATAAAAAAAACTATAACAAAAAACTAATAATGATTAAGCAAAAGCCATCTTTAACAAAGAAACAAATTTAATAATACAGAATTAGAGAAAAAGGAATAGCAGCATGTGAATGCTGTAATTATAGGCTATGCTGATGATACACTCATAATAATATATTATTCTACTAGAAAATTTCAAGAATCTCAACTATCTGAAAGGATGTGCCAGTAATAATTTTACAACATTGTCAAGCTAGGCTTCTTAAGGCTTTTAGAAAATGTTTCTAACAGGGTAATCTTGATTTGCAAGTAGAAAATATTAGTAAGCCTTAATAACTCAATAGGCCTCAAAATGGTGAAGAGATCCTTCATGTCAGTCCTTGGATCACACTTGGAAGATGCTGATCTAAGGGTTGGCTCCCAAAAGGAAAATCACTGCAATATTTTCTCAAAGGAAAGATTTATTAATACGTTTCGATATCTATACAAATACTCCCTTTGGAAAAAATATCCCAAGTTATCCAATGATAATAATATACGTGTAGAACATATTAGCTATTTGTATCCCATATACACTACTAAGAATGACACAGTTTTATATTCAAGGGGTTTATTAAAAACATGGTACAAAGAAAATTATAATAATAAGTATACTGTCAGCTACTATGCACTAGTTCTTACTATCTAACAGATCCTGAGAAGGACTTGTTCATTGAGAAATACACAAGAATGTTTCTGCCAAAGTGAGTGTTATTCTCTTGAGAGGCTAGCTTTTCTCAAAGTTTAGCTACTAAATTATTAACAATATATTTCCATAAGAAAATTTTTTTACGCATTAAACTATTTTCTTAATAGGGTTGTAAGCCTTATAGCTTGTCATTTAACAAAGACAGTTGGACATTATTTTAAATTTGCTTCAAAATTGCTAAAATTGAGGCAAACCGGAATTTTACTTAAAAGAAAAATAAGCTCAACAACATTTGAAATAAGCCATGTCAAATTACTCACATTTCTTAATGAGCTTCAACAGAGTTGTCTAAAGTGAATTGCAATACTTTCTTTCGGGAGCCAGGAATAGATACATGTGAGCCAAACTCCTAATTTCAGGGTCTGTCTGGGCTGTTCTAAAGTCAGATATAAATATCAAATCAAAATCTATTTTCATTATCCCCATGAGATAATCCCTGACAGCAGCCTAGCATTACTATCTGTTCTCCCTGAAGACCCAGTATCTCCCAATGAATAGGGTGCTTAGTTATTTAAAATCAGAACATAAACTTTTGATGTAACCCATTTTGTAAAATTGTTGATACTAGAGAAAGGCAATGTAGGTTTGGGTGAAACTGGGCTATCTGACAAGGTGTCCTACAGTTCTCTGGACAGAAGACATAAGGGAATTTTGTTTTGTTTTATTTATACAGTCTGAAATATCTTTAGAAAATATTTCTTTTTGGCTTCAGCAGATGTCCAGCTGGTCATGATTGGCTCCACAGGAGCTCTGGGGAGCAGGAGGACCTTTCCAAGAACTTAGCTCCCTCAGCTTTCCTAGTCCTGTGGTTATGTAGCCCTGAATATCATGCTGATGATGGACATAGAGAATCTCAAGAAAATAAAGAAGTCAAACAAAGAGTTCAGATATTTGGATGCTAGCCTGAAAGATGTAGGCAGAAAATGAGAGAGTACAAAATGTGGGCTCTATAGGTGTTACCTCAACCTCCTCTGCACAGTGAGGCCTAAGAGAGAGCAGTGGCAGCTTTACAGAGACATGTATCCAACAGCCCTGGATACCATGCTCTACACGCTAAATATTGGCTTGTCAGACAAAGATGATAATCATATCAAGGCAATCCAGAAAAGACCAGAAGCATAGCAAAAGAAGGCCAAGACTGGGACAGCAGAAACCATCTAAAGAGTATTATGGTACTATACATTTGTTTGTTTTAACTATACAGAGGTAAATTTACCATGCAGCTTATGAATTGAAGCTTCAGGGTGCCTCACCTTGTGAGTCCTGGGAATTCAGAGGGGTAATTGTGAGTTTTACATGGACAGGAGAGGCCAGGATACCATTAGGAAACATTTCTCTATTGGTATTTCTGGTTAACGGCCCAAGAGATTGCCAAAGAAAAGGACCTGAATTTGTAGTACTTGGTGATTTATTTCCTCCTTCTAAATAAATATCCATTTTTGTAACTGATTTTTGTCTCTGCATTTTTGCATTTCTTTGTAGAGAGTATTCTAACATTGTGTAAGCTTCAAATGCAACAAAACTAGGATCAGCCTTTGATTCTGTGTATTGTTCACAATATCATACAGCCAAACTCTTTCTTGAGGTTTTAAACATATACATCCTGTGAACATATAGTCTATGAAACATCCGTAATACTTGCTTATCATATTATAGTGATTACCTTACAAAGACCCCTTTCAGAGACAAGGTCATTAATCAGAAGAGATTGTCCAACATGAGACCGCCTTTTAATAGTTTTCATTGCACAAATGCTGCTAATCAGTCTTTTTCCGATAAATACATAGCTATTGAGAGATGAAAAACGACCTGTTCATTACATATATTACGTGGGAGGCACTACACTAACAGGCAGAAGCTGGGGCCATCCAGGTCATTGACATTGAGCTAAGTGAAGACTTTGGGGTGGATGTGGAATTCACAGGTCACTGGCTCTCCAGTTTATTGATGTTGGGAGACCACACGGCAAAGAAGATAAAGAAAACAACGTAAGGAAAACCACTAGATCTGTACCAATAAACTATGAAAAAAAAAGGTTCAGAAACTTACCAGAGTAATTAATTTGTAACAACATACACTGAGGAATTGTAATATTTTATTTTTATGAACATTTTTAGAACTGTAGGGATTTTTTCCCATAATAATTAGTTGGAATTTTAATCATGGAAATAGCCCAATTATGTAAAACAAATACTGCATTCTTGCTTTCAGTTTAAAATATTTCTTTTCTTTTAGAAGTTAAGAAAACTGCACTTATGTGTTTCCAGAGAACTTTATGATATAGGGTTAGAAAGTGGGTAAGGTTTCAGTCTGCCTTTGAGGATAAAACCATTGATGTTTAGAAAGTTGATATTAGCATAAGGATAATTTTTAGAGTTTTAATTACAATATTACTAAACATGCAGAGTAATTTTTAATTCTTCTGAAAGCAAGCATTCCATGTCCTTATGTGCTTCATCATTTAAAAATAATGTAAAATGTATTTCCTTTGGCAGAAGGTACAGTAAGATGAAAACAAATCTCCTAACTAGGGAGCTCATTCATTCATGCACTCAGAACCTAGAAGGTACTCAATAAAATGCTTGTTAAATGAATGAATTCTTTCAAATACCAAATACTGTCTCCTAAAGGGTTCATATTTAAATCTCCTAACATTAATCAAGACTTTAAAAGTGACTAGTGCCTGCCTATGAATGAGAAAATAATTTTTAAGATGAGTCTTTCAAACTATTGAGCATTTTATATTTTAGGAGGGTTTAAAAATATCTCTTTTTATTCCTAGTTGCAGGCATAGTGATAGTACCTGTCTTGTGACAATGCCCAATAATGTTTGTTGAATTTAGGGATAAATTGGGGCACTTTGTGAGTTCCTCCTTTCATCTGAGTTATACCTACTTTGTTTACATTTAGGTTGACAATGTATTTGATTAATGACTTGGATTGTCATCAGTATAAAAAAATGGCCTTTGATGACTACTAAGCATGAGATCCTCAAGAAAAATTAAAAAAATAGACTACCTAAGAAGTAAAGGAAATTTTGTCATCTCAGGATGGACATAACCTATAGTCATTATATAGCCAAAGATAGAAATAATAAGCAGGCCAGTAATAAGCATGGCCAGTAAAAAGGACAGAGAGGGAATTTGAGGTTGTGATAAAAACACATGGAGGAGATGATTAAGATATATGTGGGAGGTGATGGTTTCCTTCATTTAGCTAGAGCAAGGGTATATTAAAGAGTAATGAGATATTTGGTTAGAAAATATGGAGGTTGTGGACCCCATCGATGAAGGGCCTCAGATACCAGACTCAAGAATTTACATGAGGTGTCACAGTCAAGAGAATGTGAGTCTAGGAAACTAATGTGATGAAAGCAGTGTTTAAAAGATAATCCCGGCAGGTGCGTGCAGGATAAAATGACAGGCTCAGAAGCTAGAGACTTAGGATATAGCTAGGGTCTGGCCAGCCCTTTGGAGGAGTTTAGGGAGATGAAGAAAGTACAAATGCATGAGGTGGAGCAGGGTCAGCATGTAACTGATTGACTACAGGTAGATTCTGGGTGCTAGTTAAGGATTAGGGACATTTGGCTGGGTTTAAGGCTTGTTTACATGCCAGATGACAGACTCCTAAGGGACACTCCCTCTGAAATAAATTATGGGAAAGAACGAAAAACTAAGGCATAAGTTATAAATTTAGGGAATTACCAGCCTAAGTGTGATAGCTGAAACTGAGAGAATGGGTAAACATAGAGAGTATATAGAAAGGGGAGAACAAAATATCAAAGAAAACTTTGGTTGGCTTCACACTATGGGATGTACAGAGGGGAGGAGATGGGACAGGGTGAAACTGTAGCTGAGGAAATAGGAATATTAAGTTTTAAGAAGAGAGGAAAGATTTCAAGTAAACAGTGGCCAACTGGGTCAACTGTAGTCAGGGAGACAAAAAACAAAGTTGGAAATGTGAACGCTCAGGGAGGATTCATTCATCTAGGGGAAGAAGAGGGAGAAGGAATAACTTTTGCTCTTTTTTTCACAAACCTTTAAAAATATTTCTTCCTGAAAAATATGAGAGTGGACATGAACATTTTGAATTCTTTCAAAAGGATTAATGCAAATCTTAATATATAAGTGGATTATATAGTGATATACAGACTTGATGCTTAAAAATATTGTGGCTGAAATCTATGCTGTGAAAAAAATAGATGATTATAATCATTAGATTCTGAAGACAAACAGTTCAATCCAACTCCCAAATGGAAGAAATAGAGGTACTTTTACCTTTTGAGGGGATGAGCCACTTTTTTAGAGAAGAGTTCTTTGCTGATTGCGGTATACTTGGTGACTTGATACAGGAGTTGGCGGATATATTTCTGCTCTTTTGCATAGTTTTCAGAGGATTGAAAAGGGAATAGATAAAAAGAATTTAAATTCTTATTTCTTAGCTTCCCCGGACTATATAGGAAAAAGATGTAAAAGCAAGTCAAAAATTGAAGTTAGAAGAAAGTTGTGACATATTCCTGGCTCTGTGACTTTGATATTTACAAAGATGGTAAAACAAAGATAGATTTATGTATCAAAAATATGAGTATATATGTATTTGGTGACAAATAGGGATATTTAAAGACATTTTTGCAATATATGGTAAAACAGGGGTCCCTACTAAACGGATGATTTGTAGTCCATTTTCTCACCCAAGCTTGTTGGAGTTTAAGGTTAACAAGGCTGCAAGTTATTTGGAGTTAACTGTTTGTGGTTCTATTGTCAAATATGTACAGGATGGTTCTCAATGTTTATAGAGGTAGCTGGTTTACTAACGTTTCATCGTGGTAGAGTCAAAATATGGAAGAGTTCTCTTTTGTCTCCAATTGCTCTTTCAACCATATTTCTGCTAAATCACTTTTTCCAGGCCTCTTAGAATTATTTTAGGTTGTTTCTGTAACTCTCCATCCACTTTTAGGTATTAAAACATGGATTCCATTCTAAAATGACAGTTCTGTTACATGCCCAACCAGCACACTTCAGGTCTTTTATTTCTTGTAATTGCCTAATCGTCTAAGGAGTTTGTGCTGTGTAGGTCTGTGTATTGATTCTCTTCTTTGTTTCCTTTTTCTTTGTAATTCTGTTACTTTCCTTTCTGGGTTTACTTTTCTCCTACACTGGTACCTGGGAAGAGAAATGTGAGAAAGAGCACTTGCATTCCAAGGCTGGCTCTTTCCTGGGATGCAAGTGTGAATTTTTAAGGTGTTCCACTCAGGTTCCTACTCTAGGGGACATCCCACATTCTCTTGTTATGATGTTCCTTTCATTCATGTTAGTGAGACAGCTCGAGTGTGGATATACCCTCCTGGAAATTTCCATCTGGGTAAATGGTGGGAGTACAGATTGCTCCAATAATGCTCCCTTGCTGCTATCTTTCCCCAATTCGGTAAAACAAACAAACAAACAAACAAAAAAACCAAAAACCAAAACAAAACACACACACACACAGAAGGTAGATCACCAATCTTGTTGCCCAAGGGGAAGTTTGAGGCAATCTCTATTTTTTACAGGTGACCCCAAATTCCAAAGAATTTTCTTCACTTGTGGTGGTGACTGAAAGGATCGAATCAGTCTCTTTTCCCTTTTGCTCCTCAGGCAAGAGCTGGCAATAGCTCTCTGTCAACTGTGGCTAACTCCCTAAATCCCAAATCATCACCTGTTGGCTTCTCTTCGCCCTGTCCACAGCCTGTGCATTGTTTTTTTAAAACTCCCATCAACAGCCTGTTACAATGTGCCAGGTGTTTCCTGCCATAACTGAGTGAAATGAATTATAAACATAATATCTACAACTCCATACTATAAATATTTTAAGGTGAAAGTGTGATTTAAACACAGTTATCTTATGAAGTATGCATATCCAAATACTACTAGAGAAAGAAAATCTTTGGAATAAGATAACTTGAATTAAAATATCAGCTCTGACATGCATAAACTCATCTGTAGAGTGAACATATACATGCTGAATTCATGGAGTTGCCATGTGATTCAATGAAATATAGGTATCACCTAAACAAATATTAGCTTAAACCATATGAAACTGCCAAATGGTGATCATTTATTTGGCTACAATAATTTTAACTTTGTGCAGCTCAGGCTAATAACATTATTTGAAAGAGACACATATAAAACATAAGTATAGAGAAACACTGATGTTAATGAAGTAGAACAAATATACTGGGCAAGCCAACCAAAATAAAGTTGCTTTATCTATATTAATATCAGCCAAAATACATTGAAAACCAGAAAGGATCAACAGAGATAAAGAGAGTCCATTAATAATGATCAAAGTTTCATTTCACTGGCAAGGTATCACAATTTAAAGTTTGTAAGCACCTAAATATGGTGGCTTCAAAATATAGAAAATGAATAATGAACAAACTACAAGAATATATTGACAAATCCATAATCATAATAGGATATTTTAGTATGAATTTCTCAGTGATTAAATAATCAAAGAAAAAAATCACTAAAGAAATCTATTTAAACCTAAGTAGAACAACACAATTAGCAAATAAACTAAGGGATAGATATAGAACATTGCAACCAACAGCTGCATGATGTATCTTCTTCCTCTTTTTTTTTTTTTTTTTTTTTTGAGATGGGGTTTTGCTCTTGTTGCCCGTGCAGTGGCACAATCTCGCCTCACTGCAACCTCCGCCTCCTGGGTTCAAGTGATTCTCCCGCCTCAGCCTCCTGAGTAGCTGGGATTACAGACATGCGCCACCACCCCGGCTAATTTTGTATTTTTAGTAGAGACGGGGTTTTTCCATGTTGGTCAGGCCGGTCTTGAATTCCCGACCTCAGGTGATCCACCCACCTTGGTCTCCCAAACTGCTGGAATTGCAGGCGTGAGCCACTGCACCAGACCTACTGCATGATGTATCTTCTATATTTAAGCACTTATGATGTAAATGGAATAAGTTTAAAAGACAGCAATAGAAATTCTCCTATTGCTTCTCAGCCTTTTGTCCAAGATTAAGCATAGAAATTACCCAATTTAAGACACAGAGAAAGATATAAAAAATGAACAGTTAACATATAAAAATGGAAACAACTTAAAAGAACATACAAATGTAGAATATAGAATACAACATAAATGTAGAATATATAAAAGTCATATATTTATAAATGAATGTTCTAGAAGCATATTTATCAAGGACAAAGACTATCAGTAAGTAACAAAGTTTTTTAAATTGTTCTATATTGTCAAAATTTTCTACAATTTGAGTAGATGCTCACTATTTGTTGAATAAGTTTTGTAAACAAACTACTTATTTTTTCACCAAAAATACAAAATAAGTAAAAAAAATTCTAATAATTACATGAGAAATGATCTCTCCAAGTATATAAAAAAGATAATCTATACAATATTCATCTCAGCTTTTAATTTTAAAAAGGTTATCAGGTTTTCATATGGAATCAGAATATTTGAGGGCTGTGATGGCATTCTGCAGGTTAATATTTTAACATTAAAGTTTGAGGACCATTGAAATAGAAGGAAAGTGAAGATGGTTAAATATGGAAAAGCTAGCAATAATCTCAATGATTGACAGTTATAATAAAAAGCCAGATGATTTCCTTCCATTTAGCCTACTGACATGGCAAGATAATGAGTCAACTGTGGATGTAGAACGTATTATTTGCTGTCATATTCACAGGGTATCAGAGCTCGATTTTGTGATTTTAGAAACAGAACCCCTTAATGGAGTTCATTTTGTCATTTACAAATAATGGCTATATACTTAGTTTTAACATACATAGTTCTGAAGCTTTCATTTCAAAATGCTATTTTATTATTATTTCAAGCATATAGGACTGGACATTTGAGTGATGAAACCTTTAACTGCACTCATCTTACATATATACCTGTGTATTCCTGCATATACCTATCCAAAGACTAAATGCTATAATTTGGAATGTTCTTTTGAGTGGGTTGGAGGGGATGTTAATTTGAACAGGGGCTCTCAATAATAGACACTAAAATAGTTTATGCTTACAATTTCTGAAAAAAAAAGAAAGCTCAGAGATTTGATAGATGTCTATGAAGTGTTGCTAAGATTTTCTTTTACTTCATACTAAAGAAATATAGCCAAAGTCCAAATGGGAAATAGTTCATATTTTGCCATACAGTTGTATAATTCAGGTGAATACAGTCCAGTAGACTCAAAGACAGGAGGTTACATCACACACAATGCAGTTAAGCAGAAATAGTGTAGCACTAGACTTAAGAGCATTAGTTCTGGAGTCAGAGAGACCTGAATTCAAATCTCAGCTCCCACACTTATTAGCTGTGTAATATCAGACATACTCAACCATTCTTAGTTTCAGTTCCTTATCTGTGCAACAGAGCTTATATCATTGAGCTCAAAGAGATGCTTACTATCAAGCAGAGTGCCAGCACATCAGTAAATCATTATTAAGATCAAGAAAAATCCTATTCTAAGATAAAAAAATATTCCTAGCACAGCATATACCTATTCTCCTTTTAGCGAAATGTATACAATTATATTTGTGTCAGTGTTTCCTAAAACCTGTCTTAAAAGCTCATTTGTCAGAATTCTTCATTGGCAGAGTTCGGCATATGTTGGAAAAACTATTTTGATGAGAGTCTTAGGGTGATGGCATGATCTCCAAGGGGCGTCTCTTTTTAAAGTTTTTAATCTTTATGGATGCATAACAGTTGTATATATTTATGAGGTATAATGTGTAATCATCAAATCAGAGTAACTGGGATATCCCTCAGCTCACACATTTATCATTGGTGTTAGGAGCACTCTAAATCCACTCCTCTAGTTATTTTGAAATATCCAATAAATTATTGTTAACTATAGCCATCCTGTTATGCTATTAAACTTGTCTTTCCCAATAATTGTATTTGGATATCAGTTGCATTAACCCTCTTCTGTTAGTTTCTCTAGCCATATCAGCTCCATCTTTTTTCTTTCCTAAGCCTCACCTTCACATCTCCACTCCTAGCATGTGGCTTTTCTTATAAAGTGAAATTTGGCCAAAGCAGGCAGGTCACATGAGGCCAGGAGTTCGAGACCAGCCTGGCCAACATGGTGGAACCCCATCTCTACTGAAAATACAAAAATCAGTCAGGCATGGTGGCATGCACCTGTAATCCCAGCTACTTGGGAGCCTGAGGCAGGAGAATCGTTTGAACCCGGGAGGTGAAGGTTGCAGTGATCCAAGATCGTGCCACTGCTCTCCAGCCTTGGCAACAGAGTGAAACTCAAAAAAAGTAAAATTTAGTTTTCTTTTTTCTCCTTTAAATTTCATTTTCATACTCATCACCAAATTTGACAAAGTTTTGTCCTTGAACATCATTCTTTTCAGAAGATCTGGAAATTTTAGAAATTTTAAATAATCTCCTGTCACATGTGGTACATAAATATCCATACTAACATGTTCATCTACACGTATATAATAATATATATTCACATACTATACATGTATACTCACTTGGCCTTCCACGCATGGGATAAGGCAGGTAAATTTAAGAGGACTCTATAGAGGAAGACAAGGCTCTGACCACCCTGATAAAGAACATGAAACCATAGCAACCCACGGGGAGAATTAGATTTCATCAGAACAACAGTCTATAAAAACCTACCCTTTTTGTTTAAGTTCTTTCTTACATACTTCAATTGTATGAAATTTGGTAGCTTACATTAAAGTTGATTTTGTTGATTGACTGTGAGAAAGTGAAACAAATCAATTAGGATTTTCTTCCTCACAGGAACACTTCAAATATCCATGTGGTTGGTGAATTAACGAAGATGCAATGCTTACTACTATAATCAAAATGCAGCTGTTTTTCATCTACCCCATAGAGGCAAACCATGACACTTGTGACTACCAATTACTGCCAATTGCAAAGGAACAATAAGGTTTAATTAATGTTAACTTCTCCTAATCAGTAAGACACATTATAAATGAGGATATCAATCACATCACTTCAGGGATTTCAAATGTTTCTTTCCTCTGGTCCTCTTTGAAGGCTCCGGAAGGGCTATTCTGAGGAGGACATGAAGCACTAAATATAAGTTCACATACATACAATGAGAGAAGGAGCCATCAAGTGTGGAGAAGATGTGGATATAGAAATTAGACTGTCACACTTCTGTACTTCATTTTTCCTGGGATCTGTCCTGTCCAAGAATATGCAAATACCGTCACTCCTTGGGAAGAACTGGTCTTACTCAAGGCTTCTGGCAAGAATATGGAATCCTAGCTCAATTTTCAAGGGCTCAGCTGATGGTAACAGGATTGTAGAGAGCTGTGGGGCTTTCCTCACTGACTATATTTTTGATACTAAGGTCTTTCCTGCTGGTGTTCCTCTGATGATGCCTCTTCTACCACATTGCCTGCCCAATTGTATACTCATTGTCTCCTCAAGTGTACACCTAATCTTTACTAAAAACTAAGGGAGCTTACGGTTGTTATTCAGACTGGTTCAGTGCCACTAACTGCTCATTATCTACCCATGTGTGTCTTAGATATGTTCCCATTGCATTTGATGGCCCCTGAGAATCTCTCTGGGTATCCTCCAATCCTGCTCATTATGACTTGCCTCTTCTCCATTTCAGCCTCTTAGCATGAACACCCTTGTCGTGACCCTGCAGCATTCTGAGACAAGGATTTGGATTTTAGTCCCTCTTTACTCAAGACCAGAGATCAGCAGAATCTACTCCATATTTAACCCTACTCCAGAGGTTTGAGTCTGGGCAAATTCTGTTCCAATCACACTGCCGATCTAACTAACCCAAATTCTCATGATATTTTCTTTATTTCACCTAGATATGCTACCATGATCAGGATCTTCCAGACTCAAATTATTCTCATTTTTCTTTCAGCCCTCAAGTTTTGTTGTTTATTCACACTCATTCTTAGAATAATCTTCTCTCAGATTATTTTCTTAGCCCAGATCTTATAGAAGCAGTTTCATATTGGTATGTTAGGGATTCACATACTTTCTTCTAGGAACTAGATCTCACAATGATTAAAAAAAAAAAAAAAGCCCATCAGCCTTCAGGTGGAGATAAAGTTAAAGCTGCAATAGAAATCTCACGTCTGTGGAAGCTTGCCTATTTAAACTGGCAACTCTTCCTGCGGTTTTTACCTGGAGGACTCTGTTTTGTCATTAGATGACCCAGTTTGAGCTGGGCTGGTAACCTCCTTGTTAACATCTTGTTTCATTTTTTTTTTTTTTTTCTGACATTCAGGCTGCCTCTTAAATTCCTGGTTTCTCGATCACAGGCAGTAACTCATTTTTGGTTTTGTTTGTTTTTAAGAACATAGAAGATCATTTCTCACAATACAGTCCTAATGTAAACAGTCAAGGTTGTCAGTGTGGCTTTACAGCCTACGGTTTTTCAAGGACTCATTTTCTGTCTAGCATCCCCTAAGATATACTTTCCTTCATGACCAGAGGTGTATTACAGGCTCTTTTGTGATTTGGTTTGCAAAAATGGAAGAGAGTGAGTGGGCCTGAAAACACTAAACATGCATTCATTTTTCATGGATGGAAATTCAGTCACATGGCCACCTCTAGCTACAATAGGGACTAAGAAATTCAGTCCTTAGCAAAGAAATTATGTGAGTTGCTAAACCTCTATTACTGTGCTGTCTGGGGAAATACACTATGTTTTTCTGTCCTATTTTTGTGCCTATGAACAGGGAGATTTAGAAAATTGATCAGACTCACGTTTCATCCATTTGATAAAACTGTAATAGGCATTGGGTTTTTTTCATTGTGTTCTTTCAAGAAAGAAACCCCACTGTCTCTCTTTTGATACACCAATAGCTGGTGCATCAGCTATTTATCCCCGGTGCTTAGATCCATTAATTTATGCATATAAGAATATTCAAATTCTACATTTTACTATTATTTATTATCTGGAATACGTTTATAAACAGATGCCTCGTCAGACCTACTATTTGGTTACTGAACGGCACAGTTTGTAAAATAAAGGTAGCATAAATGTTTTACTGTTTATCAGTTTTCAAGATAATGAATTGGTTTCTCATTAACCTCAAAGGTATGCAGTTAGTTATACCCAGACACACACACACACACACACACACACACACACACACAATTATAAACTCATAATGGATTCAATCTCTTTTGGTAGCTTTTAATAATTTGTAATTTTTTGGAAGCTTAAATTATGGCATCTTTTGGATAGTGGAAGCCTCCTAAAGTTTGTTCTGAAGTTCTTTTTACATAACTAGCCAAATGTAATAGCTGTTTTGTATTGGTCCTTTTACTCCATAGCAAGATAGTTTTGTAAGATTCAGACTGACCTGGATTCAAATTCACCCTCTCAGAAAATGTAGAAGCCGGGCGCGGTGGCTCAAGCCTGTAATCCCAGCACTTTGGGAGGCCAAGACGGGCGGATCACGAGGTCAGGAGATGGAGACCATCCTGGCTAACACAGTGAAACCCCGTCTCTACTAAAAAAATACAAAAAAACTACCCGGGCGTGGTGGCGGGCGCCTGTGGTCCCAGCTACTTGGGAGGCTGAGGCAGAAGAATGGCGTAAACCCGGGAGGCGGAGCTCGCAGTGAGCTGAGATCGCGCCACCGCACTCCAGCCTGGGCAACAGAGCGAGACTCCGTCTCAAAAAAAAAAAAAAAAAAAATGTAGATAATGTAACCCTTATGAATTGTAGCTCCCTCGTGTGTAAGAAAATGGCGATACTCGGTAAATTTCAGGATTTTTTTTAGATCATTAGCAGAAACTCAATAAATGGTAGACACTCATATTATAATTGTTGTTATTACACTCTGTACCTCTTTTGCTCAGTATCTCCAGAAACAATGTTAAATTCCTTTTTGATCTCTATCCTTTCCTCACGTCACTACTTATTCCTCCCTGACCTCTACCCACCTTGAGTTATTACAAACAGTTTGGGGGTCCAGTTTGAGAATTTTGTCCTCAAATACCCTGACCTGCCTGTGAGAACTCATTCACAGGAGTCTTCTGACTTGGAATTACTTTGTGTCCTGTTCCTGATATAATCCTAGAAAATAACTCATATTTGGCATAATTATTAATACTACCCCTCTCACTGTCAAAAATATCTTACAAATAATGTGATCACCCAACTCTGTCTAGACCTTGCCTCAGTTCTGAGCTCTATATGTCTTAATGTTTCCCTACTGAGCCTGCTACTTAATAAGCACATCTTGTTCTCTCTAGAATTCTTGCTGGTTTGTGTGAGTTGTATAAAGATCCTTGAACCATGCTGCAGAAGGTATGTGCTCTGATCTAACATCTCCCACCCACCAGCTATGGAACAATGTCTAAGGAACAATGACTTAAACCTCAATATTTGCATCTTTTAAAAATAAACTGATAGACATCTTGTCTTTTTTCTCATAGGATTGTTACAAAGCTAAAAGCTAAATATAACATAAATATAACATACATAACTCGATAAATGATAATACACAGTGCAAATATAAGAACATTCCAGTGGGCTATATCCTTGAGCTCTTGACTCACTCAAAGAGGCAGTGCTATACACAAACGAAAAGCTTCATGTTAGTCAATTTGTCATTCTATTCCTAAGATGTGCAATGAAAACTTTCAGTAAAGGCTGTGCAGATACTTCTATTTATTATGTTTTGGTAGATTTTAGTAGTTTCTATCTGAGAAAAAATTTCTCCTTTAAGCCAAGGAACTATTGTTATTGGTAGAATCATGAACACTGAGCAAAAAGAATGGCATGTATGGAAAAGGGAAGGACTATAAGAAGCCATGACTTGGATAGGGTGATGCTATGATTCCCTTCAATCTTTTGTTTAACTGAGTCAAGTCTCTGGAATATGATCAGCTGCCTGGGGTTCACACCTGATGAGAGTCATTATGACAGGAACCACAGTCTCATGCAAATGTATATAGCTTTATATTTTTATCTCCCAGGGCTTAAATATTCTGCTACAGATCTTTTCCTTGAGTCAAATATACAACTTACGTAGAATTATATATGGGTTAGTGGTGAGCATTGCTTTTATGAGATAAGGAAGCATTTAACAAGAGTCTCATTTTATTTTAATGCTTGGGACCATTTTATACCAGAAATAGAACTTTACTATGAAGGAGCAGTAGAATGCAAATAAATGCCTCATAACATAATGTTTTGATACATAGTGTTTTGATCTCTAGGAAATTCATCTGAGAGTGGAAAAGTTACATGGATATACTGCATGGTGGTTGAGTCTGGGCTTTTACTGTAACCATCACCCAAATAGTGTACATTGTACCCATTAAATAATTTATCATCTTTCACCCCTTCCACCCTCCAACCCTTTTGAGTCTCCAATGACTTATTCCACACTCTACGTCCATGTTCATACTTTATTTAGCTCCAACTTATAAGTGAAAATGTGGTATTTGGCTTTCTGATTCTAAGTTTTTTCACTTAAGATAATGGCCTCTAGTTCCATCTGTGTTGCTGTAAAAGACATGATTTCATTCTTTTTTGTGGCTGAATAGTATTCCATTGTGTGTGTGTGTGTATATATTTTTTATCCATTCACCCACTGATGGATACTTAGGTTGAGTCTATATCTTCGCTATTGAAAATAGTAGCTTTAAACCGTTATCTAGATTAAAAAAGTACTTGTGAACTTTTTTGGTGAAAGCATCTGAAAGAGTTGAAAAGCCGGGCATGATGCTCAAAGGAGTGGTCAGGCTTCAGGGATATGGAAGTTATCCACACAGCAGAGAGACTGGAGCTATGACAATGAATAAATACATGAAAATCAATAATTTTAACAAACTACACTGTAGATAAAACCAGTTTTGAAAATTGGTTTAATTCTTAAAGTAAGTCACATCCTTTTTATTTCAGTTCCTGCTTAATTATCATTACTTCTTATTTCTTACGTATTTTTTATTTGCAGTCCATGATTTTTACGTTATTTTTGTCTAATTCTCTCTTAACACTCTCTGTCCTTTCTTCACAGTGAATTTCTTTGTAATTTCTGTACCTTTTGTTTCTCATCTTCTAATGTAATAAGAAATAAATTCCTAATTTTTAAGCTGTTAGTCCATGATACAATCTATGAGTTACTAAAATATTTTGAATATCGGCTATGAAAATACAGAAATTTATTAATATTTTTTAATATCCTTCCCAAAATCTGCAATCTATGACTACAGTCAAATTTACTCTAAAGATATTTTGCTATTTCTAGAGAGGCAAAATCTAGCTTTTCTTCTTAGATGTAATATATACTCAGCAAAAATTTTTTGGATATTGATTATGTTCCTGATCCTAAGAATTTAAACTGAATCGAATATGTTCCTTTTCTGTAAACAGTTCTTAATGTAATGGGCTTTCAAGACAGAGTTTACTTAAAATCTTTTTCTCCCTCAGAACCTTCATTTTAGGCATTGGAATTAACAGCTTATTGTATGCAAATCCATGTCCTCCATAGT
This sequence comes from Theropithecus gelada, assembly GCF_003255815.1. Classification (NCBI taxonomy): domain Eukaryota; kingdom Metazoa; phylum Chordata; class Mammalia; order Primates; family Cercopithecidae; genus Theropithecus; species Theropithecus gelada. Next base: position 146,259,346 of record NC_037670.1, on the reverse strand, counting down.
CGTTTTCAACTAACCATACTTGTAATTTGTTGGCTGTTTGGTCTATGCTGGCTTATTCTTGAAATGAATGACCATGCTTTTTCTATGTTTTAAATGGCTTGGCACATATAATCTTATATAACTTAGAGCATATGAAAATGGCCAATACACAGAAATTTAAAATTCTTGAAAATTTTTCTGTTGTATCCTTTTAATCTTAGCCATAGTACTTCTAGAGATTCTTCTTTGTGTGACATTAAATGATAAGTGGCTCTTGGATCATCTAAACTTTTTAAAAACATCATTATACTGGTGTTCAAGAAAGAGAAGGAAAACCTTGACTTTTCTGTGCTTTTGAAATCTTTACTAAAAATACCATTGGTGAGCAGAAAAACAGGTTCAATGTCAAATATACAGGCCAGAGATTTTGTCTTTGCTTGGCCTCTTATGAGTCCTGGAGGGAAAGCTGCAGTGGGGCTACTTGTGGGGAGAATAAAGGTGGTTTCTGGAAATATGGATTCCTGCCAGAGTGAGTGCTGTTTAGGTCTATACAACTGACACTTGGTCATGTGGACCCTAAACTTCCTTTCTGCCTGAGAGTCTCTCCTGCAGCTTCCAGATGCAGGGATTGCTGAGTCAGGCATCTTTCCCTCACGTGACTTCAAGAAATGTTAGGATTTAAAATATTGCACTTCATTTATAACTGTTATATTAAAAACCTAAGTTTATTTTCATTTCCCTTTTGACTTGAGAATAGCCATAAAAAATAAGCAGCATGAAAAATTATGTGGAACTATCACAGTTTGTAACTTCCATTAAAATACATAAAATTTGAGAATCACAAACTATGCTATGACATGATATTTGAGAAGAAAATGACTGTTCACTGCAGGGTGCTAACCTCTGCGAGAAGACCTTGTTAGTTTCAGCAAAAGTCACTGAACTGTATCCAACTTACCAAAAAAAAAAAAAAAAAAATCTCCATCTCTTTCTGATCTCCTTCAAAACAACCCATTCTTGCTTGCCTGTAAAACCTGAGAATGGACCCATAAATGCTGGCTAGATTATAATTGATTTCACTTATTTTCTTAGCTTGTTATATGCTTCTCTCTATTACTAATAGGTAAAATATTATTTCCTGGTTGTTTTGAACTTGAGTTTGAATGTACGTTTATGTGAACTAAGAAGTAATTTTAATTAGAAAGTGAAAGTGGTAGATTTGAGAGAGAATAGGATTTAAAGTCCAGCAACAGTTTCCAATCCTTCCTACTGCATTTGCTGCCTGTGTGACCATAAACACATCTTTCTGAATATCAATGATATTATTTTGAAAATAAGAACGATAATAATTCTTCTCCTGTCCACACAGAATTAATGGATGGATCAAAGGACAATGTACATGAATGCTTTTAGTAACCACATGAAAGTTATTGTTAATAATGACCGGAAAAGAATTCTTTAAGACTATATTTGTTCAGAATTGAAATTTAAAATGGAGCCTACATTTAACTGTACATTAACTATCAAGAAAATGATAAAAAAAGGAAATTAATGAATGTGATGACATAATTTCAAAGTAAAGGTTTTGGCTAGAAAAATAATATTTTAAGGACTTCATCATATAATTACTATTTATATGTAGTACTACTGAATCTAAATAAGTCTCTAAATCTCAACAAACATATCTGCATATATTTTCATTCATCAGTTTTTGGCAGAAGGAATCTAAATAAGAATGGAAGACAGCTTGGTTTAAGACATTAAAAACTTGTTCATTTGCTTGCTTGTTTGTGCTTTGTTAATTTAGCTTTTGGCCATTTGGTTCATTGTTTCCTGACATTATTAAAAAGATTCAAGAAAGAAAAAAAAGTTAAATTTTGAAATGCTGTCATTTAAACTAAAATAACAATGAATTAAAAGCAAATAATGTAAAAATAGTCTATTTCAGTTTTCTTGTCTGTAAAAATGATTGGTTCTTCTAAACACTCCATTAACTCAGCGTTTCATGATTGCGGTTCCTGAAATATTGAATGAGAACTGCCTGGAATATTCATTTAAAATGTATGGGGCTCAGAGTTTTGAATCAGAATTTCTGGAGGTGTTATTAAGATTACCAGCATCTGCAATATAAACAAGTATGCCAAATGGGCCTTGGGCATATTAAAAATTGTAAATCACCACATCATCTATGAACCTGTGTATGTGCGCACCCCACTTTTATTTCCACGCTCATGCAAGCTGGGAAAGCATTGATGGGAGGTTATAGGGAGCAGGCATTATTATTATTATTATTATTTTAAATTTATTTTTATTTTTTTGAGACAGAGTCTCGCTCTGTCACCCAGGCTGGAGTACAGTGGCGGGATCTCGGCTCACTGCAAGCTCCGCCTCCCAGGTTCATGCCACTCTTCTGGGGAGCAGGCATTATTAATTCAGTGTTTCTAAGACACAGATTGTATTACAGATTAGTCATTTTTAACTTGATGAATTTAAAATTAAGTCCATTGATAGTAACATGGAAGGCATGTTATACATTAATTTTTATTTTTCAAAAATATGTTAACTATTTGCATTTGAGCTCACTTGATAATGTGGCAAGCTGCACACTGATTATAACTTTCATTAATGAAAGGATAGAAAATCTCTATATGACCATATTCCTCTAAGACTACCCTATGGTAGATTTTTCACTCTTCTGAGTAGACTTTATTCTCATCCTAAGTTAAATACTGGTACATCTTAGAAGCTTGACTTTACCCTCTGCTCAATACTGCTCCCTTCTCCTCACATCCATAGTGTTGATCATCAGGGCGCTCATTAGTTAATACCGTGTCCATTACTCTTCATATCAGAGTCTGCTTCTGGGAGAATCCAGCCTGTGACAGGGTCCTGCCCATGTTCTGTTCGTTCACCCCAGAGGGCCTCTTCCGGCAGTTCCTGTCCACATAGGCAACTTTGTGTGTCTGTCTCTATTTGAAGGTGCTCTCTAGTTGCAGAAGCTGCTTCATTGCTATAGATCTAGATAGGAAAGCTGGAAGTGAACTCCCAACTAATGAGAATGGGAATAGTAGGAAACTGATGAACATGCATCCCAGCCTCCTCACCTCTCAGTGAAAAAACTGGGATATGTGTTTCAGTCTCATTCTCAGAGGTTTAACTCTAGTCGCCTAGAGTGATAACCTGTTCATTCACATGTCCTATACTGACTACCTTCCTTTTCCTGTCTTATTCTCTCTGCTCCTGACTACTGTCTTCCTGAGATCACTTAAAATTGAATCAATTGAACTCAGTCCTTTCGAGACCTGCTTTGGGGAGTCCAAACCATTATAAAACAAGATGTTGGAATCTGTAGCCTTTGCTTCATTTCCATTTTGATTTGTACGTATTGTTACTGTGTCTCTCTCAACACCCTTTTATGTTGGTAGAAGTTTAACTTGTTATAAATAATATTTTTCACTAAAAAAAGAACAGTACAGGATTGCACATGCAAATTGTTAGAATAACCATTAGGCATTCTAGGAGGGTTGTTTTAATAGTTCTATTGCATTTGGTCTCAATTCATCCCTAGAGAACATATTGAACTTAGTGATATTTAAAGAGAATCCACTGTAGAAGTTTCCATTTAAAACTGTCAGTCGGGCGTGGTGGCTCACTCCTGTAATCCCAGCACTTTGGGAGGCCCAGGCGGGTGCATCACGAGGTAAGCAGATCGATACCATCCTGGCCAACGTGGTGAAACCCTGTCTCTACTAAAAATACAAAAATTAGCCGGGTGTGGTGGCACACGCCTGTACTCCCAGCTAGACAGGAGGCTGAGGCAGGAGAATCGCTGGAACCCGGGAGGCAGAGGTTGCCGTGAGCTGAGATTGCACCACTGCACTCCAGCCTGGGTGACAGAGCGAGACTCCATCTCAAAAAAATAAACAACAACAATAAAAACAACAAAAAAAGTCTAAACAACACTTGCACTCATTATCACAGCAGTATTCACAATAGCAAAGGCATGAAATTAATCTAAGTGTCCCTTTACAGTACATTGGATAAAGAAAATGTGGTACATATACACAGATATGGTTCGACTGTGTCCCTACCAAATCTCATCTTGAATTCCCACATGTTGTGGGAGGGACCTGGTAGGAGGTAATTGAAAGGTCTTTCCCATGCTGTTCTTGTGATAGTGAATAAGTCTCATGAGATCTGATGGCTTTATAAGGCAGAGCTCCCCTGCACAAACTGTCTATTTGTCTGCCACCATCCATGTAAGAGGTGACTTGCTCCTCCTTGCCTTCTGCCATGATTGTGAAACTTCCCCAGCCATGTGGAACTGTAAGTCCAATAAACTCCTTCTTCTGTATAAATTACACAGTCTCGGTTGTGTCTTTATCAGCAGCATGAAAACAGACTAATGCATACACAATGGAATACCATGCAGCCATAAAAACAAGAATGAAATCCCGTCCTTTGTAGTAACATGGATGCAGCTAGAGGTCATTACCCCAAGTGAATTAATGTAGAAACAGAAAATCAGACACCACATGTTTTCACTTATAAATGGGAGCTAAACAATGGGTGCACATGGACATAAATATAGAAGCAATAGACACAAAAGACCCCAAAAGCAGGGTGGGAGGGAAGGGGAAAAGGTTTGGTAAAACTACATACTGGGTACCATGTTCACTATTTGGGTAATGAGTTCACTAGAAGTCCAAATCCCAGAATTAAGCAATATATCCATGTAATAAATCTGCACATATACCCCTGAATTTACAATAAAAATAAATAGTAATAAAACTGTCTAAAGAAGACCTCAAGTACCAAACACACACTTCCTTTGCTGTTTGCAATAAAATGGTTCTTATGTTCCTATTGTGAATAATTTTATAATCATATTAGAAAGGGAAATATGACGCATAGAGTTACAAAATTTCAAAGTTCATATGCTATTACATTTATTTTCCTTGAATCATTTTATTTTATTTTTCCTTTCACTCTAGGAAAAGAAAAGAAAAAATGAAAATTACTTTTCCTTTTGTGTGGTCAAGCTAACAAATCTAAACAAATGGAAATATACGGCATGCCAAGAAATCTAAAATACTAGACTTTCTGTGATCTCAATTTAAATTACATCTAAAATTGTTTTAATTCTGTTGGCTATGAGAAGTATAATTTGGTAAAAAGTCATTTTATCTAATAAAAATATACATAACTATCCAATTAAAATATTCAAATCAGTTTCTTTAATCATGTGTTTATTTTAAGATGATGAAAAACTATACATTTTATCATTGTATGAGGTACAGTAACTGAGTTATTTATTCTAAAAGTAGTTTGGGAAAGGAGGGAGATGCCATCAATCATTTTCCCAGTATTACATGCCCTGTTTTTTGTTTGCTTATTTGTTTGTTTGTTTTGAGACAGGGTCTCACTCTCTTGCCCAGACTGGAGTGCAGTGGCATGATCTCGACTCACCGCAACCTCCGCCTCCCAGTCTCAAGCAATTCTCCTGCCGCAGCCTCTGGAGCAGCTGGTATTACAGGTGTGCCCCACCATGCTCAGCTAATTTTTATATTTTTAGTAGAGACAGGGTTTCACCATATTAGCCAGGATCGTCTTGAACTCCTGACCTCAAATGACCCACTCGCCTCGGCCTCCCAATGTGCTGGGATTAGAGCTGTGAGCCACCATGCCAGGCCCCTGCTTTTTTAAAAAAAATAATAATCGAGTAGAAATTCACATAACATAAAATTAACCATTTTAAATGTGCATCATTCAGTGGCATTTAATATATTTACTGTTGTGCAACCGCCACCTCTATCTAGTTCTAAAACATCTCCATCACTCCAAAAGAAAACCTGTACTTGCTGAGCAGTCACTCCCCACTGCCCTTCTCTCAGCCCCAGAAACTACCAATCTGCTTTTTGCCTCTAAGGAATTACCTATTCTGAGTATTTCATATAAATTGAATCATATGCTATGTGACTTTTTTTGTCTGACTTCTTCCACATAGGATGTTTTTGATGTTTCTTCATGTTGTAGCATGTATCAGTACTTTATTCCTTTTTATGGCTGAATATTATTCCATTGCACATACACACACACCACAATTTGCTTATCAATTTATCTGTTGATGAATATTTGAGTTGTTTCTACATTTTGGTTTTTGTGAATAGTGTTTCTATGAACGTAAGGGTGTAAATATTTGAGTACCTGTTTTCAATTCTTTTGGGTATACACATCAGAGTGGAATTGCTTGATCATGTGGTAATTTTATGTTTAACCTGAGGAACTGCCAATGTTCCACAGCAGTTGCATCATTTTACACTCCCACCAGCAATGTGTGAGGCTTTCCATTTTTCTACATCTTTCACACATCTTTCCCAACACTTATTTTATTTCCTTTTTATGGTGGTTGTACTCATCCTAATGAATGCAAAGTGGTGTCTCATTGCGGTTTTGATTTGTATTTCCTTGATGACTAACTACGTTGAACATCTTTTCATGTGCTTTTTTGTCCTTGTGTTCTCTTGGATAAATCTCTCACATATTTCCCTCGTTTTAAATTGAGTTGTTTCTCTTTCCATTGTTGAGTTGTGAAATGTATTTATGGAGTGGGAACACTAGATGTACTATTAGATATGTTATTTAAAAATATTGTTTTCTATTTGATAGGTTGTCTTTTTACTTTCTTGACAATATCCTTTGATGAACAGAAGTTTTAATTTTGATGAAGCTAACTTATCTTTTTTTATCTTTTATTGCTTGTGCTTTTGGTGTCATATCTAAAAATACATTGTCAAATCAAAGGTTATAAAGATTTAGCTAATATTTTCTTCTAAGTATTTTATGGTTTTAGCACTTATACTTAGTCTAAGTGTCCATGTACAGTGCATTGATGCATTTTGAGTTACGTTTTATATAAAGTGTGAGGTATGTAGGGATCCAACTTTGTTCTTTTACATGTGGACATCCAATTGTCTCTGTATGATTTGCTGAATATTCAATCCCCATTGAATGGCCTTGGCACCCTTCTAGAAAATCAACTAGTCATAGCTGAATGGGTTTGTCTTGGGGCTTTCAATTCTATTCCATTGCTCTATGTCTATCCTATACTAATACCACACTATTTTGATTTCTGCAGTTTTGTAGAAAGTTTTAATATTGAGAATTATGAGCCCTCCAACTTTTTTGTTGTTGTTATTTGTTTGTTGTGTTTTTCTGAGATGGAGTCTCACTCTGTTGCCCAGACTGGAGTGCAGTGGCACAATCTCGGCTCATTGCAACCTGTGACTCCTGGGTTCAAGCAATTCTCTTGCCTCAGTCTCCTGAGTAGCTGGGATTACAGATGTCCACCCCCATGCCCAGATAAGCTTTTGTATTTTTTTAGTAGAGACGGGTTTTTACCATGTTGGCCAGGCTGGTCTCAAACTCCTGACCTCATGATCCACTCGCCTTGCCCTCCCAAAGTGCTGGGATTTTAGGTGCGAGTCATCATAATGGCCCCAATTTTGTTATTCTTTTAAAATGTTTTGGCTGCTTGTGAACGTTTGTAATAAAATATAAATTTGAGAATCAGGTTTTCCATTTCTGTAAAAATAGTCACTGAAATTTTGATAGGGATTACTTTGAATCTGTAGATTGCTTTGGGTAGAATTATCATCTTAACAATATGAAGTTTTCCAATTCATGAACATGGGACATCTTTTCTTTCTTTTTAGGTTTTCTTCACTTTCAGCAATGTGTTACAGTTTTTAGTATAAATTTTTATCACTTCGGTAGAAGTGGTCCTAGGTAAATGAAATTATTTTCTTAATTTCCTTTTTGGATTGTTCATTACTGACATATAGAAACACAACTTATTTTTGTATGTCAAAATACATACATATTGACGTTTTATATGCCAAGTACAAAATTTTATACTTGCAGTTTTGCTGAATTTGTTTATTAGCTCCATTAGTTTTTCATGGAATCTTTGTGATTTTTACATATCATCTAAAATCATCTGTTTATAGATCTTATTTTACTTCTTTCTTTCCAATTTGGATGCCCCGTCCTTTCTTCCCTTCCTCCCTCCTTCCCTGCTTCCCTCCTTCTTTCCTTCCTTCACTCCCATCCTTCGTACCCCTCCCATCCTTCTCTTTCTCTTGTTTTCCCTCCCTCCCTCCTTTCTTTTCTTTCTTTTTTTTCTTTCTCTCTTTCCACCCCCTCACTCCCTCCCTACCTTCCTCCTTCCCTTCCTTCTTTCTTTCTCCTAACTTTTGTGGCTAGAACTCCAACAACAATATTGAATAGCAGCACTGAAAGCAGGCATCCTTGCCTTGTTTCTGATCTCAGGAGGCAAGTTTTCAGTCTTTAACCATTACTTATGATGTTAACTGTGGGTTTTTAATATATATCCTTATTCTTTTTCATTTTTCATGAGCAAAAAATTGCATTCTATTCATAGCTTGCTGTGTGTTTTTATACTGAAAGAGTATTGGATTTTGTGAATTTTCTGCATCAATTTACATAGTCATGTGGTTGCTTTTTGTTTGTTTGTTTTGTTTGTTTGTTTTGTCCTATTAATGTATATTGAACCACTCTTGGATGCCTGAAATAAATGTCACTTGGCTGTGTATTAAAAGTACACAATACTTTTAATATGCTGTTGTATTAAGTTTGCTAACATTTGGTTGAAGATTTTTGCATCCATATTCATGGATGTGAATTGACTTGTAGGTTTTTTTGTGGTGTCTTTAAAGGGCTTTGATATCAGGGTAATAGTCTCATAGAATGAGTTAGGAAGTATTCCCTCATCTTCTGTTTTTTAGAAGTGCTTTAGAAGAACTGGTGCTAAGTCTTCTTTAAATATTTGTTACACTTCGCCAATTAAAGCCTTCTGGTCCTAGACTTTTCTGTTTGGGAATGTAAATAATAATTATTATTGATTCAAGCTCTTTATTTTTTATATATCTATTCAGATTTTCTATCTCGTCTTGAGTCAATTTTGGTAATTTGTGTATTCCTAATTTTTTTTTTATTCAACGAGTTTATCTATTTTGTTTGTTCATTTTATTCTTTTATAATCCTTTTAATTTATGTAGCGCTGTAGTAATGTCCTCACTTTCACTTCTGATTTTAGTTACTTGCACATCCTCTCCTTTTTCTTGGTAAGTCTAGCTAAAGGTGTGTCAATTTCATTGATTTTTCTCAAAAAACTAACTTTTGATTTGGGTTATTTTCCTTATTGTCATTCTATTCTTTATTTTATTTATCTCTGCTCTAATATTTATTATTTCTCTCCTTTAGCTACATTTGGGCTTAGTTAACACTTTTCTTTTTCTAATTTCTCATAGTGTAAAGTTGTGGATTTGATATATATATATTTTTTAATTTGCAACTAAAAATTTTCTCCTCAGCACTGCTTTTACTGCATCCCATACGTTTTGCCATGCTGTGTTTTTATTTTTATTTGTGGGTGAAGGTAGAAAGAAAGACTATAAATTTATCTTTGGATAGATTGAGTCTGAGCTACCTGTGAGACATTAAAGTAAAGGTGCCGATTAGGGAGATATATTTGCACCTGGAATTCAGGAGCATGGTATAGACTGCAGACACAGATTTAGAAATAATTAGCACATAAATATAAGTCATATTGGTAGGTAATAGTTAAAACCATATAAGTGAGTGGGTGGCAGAAAGTATATACAAAAGGAGAAAAGGCTGTCATGAATACAAACATTTGAAAATTGGATAGGGATGGAGAAGCCAGTAAAAGAGGTTAAAAATATGTCAAAGGACTGGGAGTGAGAGTGAGGAGCAAAGGAAAGACAGTATTTCAAGTTTTCTTACTCTGTAAGAAGACATGCAAAGATGTTGAGATGCAGAGAAAAATTAGGAGTGAAAAGTGTCCTTTGGATTTGGTGACCTGCAATAAATGGTAATGTCAGGAGGTGTAGATAGGTAGAACAATAGGAGATGTGAGCAGATTGGATGATATGGAGATATGGAAGTTGACACTAATTTGAGAGGTTTAATCACAAAGAGCAAAGGAATCATAAAGTGTCAAACAAGTGGTAAAAAGGGGTTGAAGGAAAGATGTTTGTTAATGGAATGACTTACAAAAGTTAAAAGTTGTTAGGAAGGAAGCAATATAAAGGTAAAGGTGAGGTGTGGGGCACAGGGAATAGTCAATATCCTATAATTCCTAAGAAAATATTAACTATTTACTGTCTTGTTGAATTGCATAATTTTTAAGCATATATATCATTTCTTCAGCTAAATTTAAGATATTTGGTGATCGATAGGTCATTTTCCTGTTTGGATTTACACAGTCTCAACTCAGATACACACACAGATATACACATATATTGTAGACACACTATGGACACACTCAGGTATATGCGCACAGTCACACATTCCACAGTAACAATTGTACGTAATTGATACTCCTCACACATTTGTTTTACGTTGATTAATCCAAATATTTAAAGGTTAGTGACCTAGGAAAGACATTTCTCAGTGACTCTACCAACAGCTTTCTCTTCTATCTTAATAGAAAATGATAAACCATGTTCATATCCTCTCATTAGTATTCAGCAGCAATAGAAGAATACTAAATCCTCACTGAATAATTTAGTTTGAAATGTTTACCCTTTGATGTACAAGTACAACATAACTAGAAAAATACCAGGTATTGAATCCATTCTCAGAAACTAGCATTTTAGAATATTTAACACTTTAAATGCCGGATGAGACCCTGCAAAATGCAGAACAAAAAGCTTCAAAGAAGGTTTCAAATTTCTGTTGATACATTTACTCTCATCTTCCCAACCCCGCTTCTTGTCCATCTTTGCATGTACTATTCAAAGGCTAACCAAAGATTCCCGGGCCACTATTTGTGCTCTTTATCCTGGTCTCGAATACTGAAAGTTGAGAAGTTTCTATTGTGTGTTAGCTGCAGCTATATAAGACCCTACAGTTGCCCAAGTCACTAGAATTCACCACCGAGTGGGCACTGATAGAGGTATTGCAATCAATAGGAAGAGCAAATGGACTGAGGTTGCTTCTGCCGTTGAAAAACTCTAAGGCTTGGATGAGACATTTAATTGAGCCCCATTTCCTTGTTTTTAAAGTGAGACTAGATTCACTTACCTAACAACTTAACTACTTTCAAGATTAAAAATAAATGGCCTGGCAGACAGTGAGCCCTCAATGAATGGTTTTATTTTACTGGAGTAAGGAACACACTTTCTTTCATCTTGTTCCCGTCTTTGCCTTTATCAGGAAAATTGCACAATTTCAGTTCCTTCTCACTCCTGGATTTCTTATTTGGGTCAATTTATGCTCAAACCTGTGATGTGCTGGAGGAAGGACCTGGACCATTTTTCTTATTCCTACATATGGTGATAAATGGGGCGTATTATTGAGATTCATTGACTGTAATTACGGCAACTTTACTTGGCAGCTTATCTTTTTCTGCTCTTTTATGTCTTAGAAAGTGGCATTTATTAATATTTAACTTTTATTTATGTGCCTATTAATGGTGTGTGCTGTACAGATAATCCAAAAATGCCCACTTTCTGGTTTTAAGAAGCTTATTCTCTAAAATGACAGACAGCTCTATTCATGCCCTTGAGGGATAAAAAGTAGAGAACAGTTGCATGCTGGCAGGGGGTGCCACTCTGTGATCCAATGTGCTTTCTATCCCTGTCCTATATATATTCTCAGTCTGATTTATGTGCACATTTAAGATTCCCACAGGTCTGTATGAAAGCGTTAGGTCAGCCCACAGTGCAGGGTGCTGGCCTGCAGGGTTCCTTCTAGGCTCCAAACACAAGGGTGGACGTCAGGTTAAGTGTTTTTTGTTTGTTTGTTTGTTTGTTTGTTTTTTTCCTGCCTGTGATTCCAAAAAGACATAGCTCTATTAGGTTGTAGGTTAGAGATCTTGCCACGATCCCAGAATTAGGCAGAGTCTCCACACAACAACTAAACAGAAGGCAGAGAAGACAGAGCAAGTCAGAGTTGAGGACTCTTGGGGACTTACAAGACAAGCGTGACTCTTAACAGCCTGGTTGTGGACACAGGCCAGCTGTTGCCTAGCAACATGAGACTAGCTAATAAAGAGAAGTTGGAGGCTTATTCTCTTAGACTGCAGGTAATTTTTCTAGGGGAGTTTGGAAAGTGTGTTTTTGTAACTTTTTCTTTTCTAGAGTCTAGAATTTGCTCTGCATGTCAATTAGATAGCAGAATTTAGTGAGTTCTCCCTGCATGCAGAATGATCTCTTTTGGTGGTACTGTCCCTTCAGCAATGAGAGCATAGATACTATATTTAAAACTGAGGGCTCAGGAGTAAGTTGGTAAGCACTACTTAATGCAAAGTAGCAGTGGCGGCTGCACACATTTCTGAAATAACAAGGCAGATGGAAACTAGCAGCTGTAAGGAGACAGTGGTAAATAAAATATCAGCTGAACTTCTTAAAAGAAGTATCTTTCCAGAGTGATGGCATCCTACACTTTGGAAACATTTATAATTCCTAGGTTTCAGTGTCATGTGACTAAACAAACTGTCCAAAGCCAGATTAGGAGAACTGCTATAAAAAATGCAAGTAGTTCATTCCTATAACCTAGAGCACTTAAAGAGCTGTCCACACGCAAGTGCTGGCCTGCAACATGTAACTGGTCCTCAGTAGGTAAACAAATTGAGAGTAATCATTTACAAGCTTTTAAAAAGCAATTTGACAGAGTAGTTTTATATCTGTTTAATATATATTTCAAAATAGGGCTTATATTTTTATGGCATTTTTATTTTACCATAACTCATTTTAATTTTATTTAAATAAATGTATTGGTCTACAATGAATTGGAAATTAGAAACAAATAAAAAACTGATCTTGGCTGGGCGTGGTGGCTCTCGCCTGTAATCCCAGCACTTTGGGAGGCCAAGGCGGGTGGATCACGAGGTCAGGAGATCGAGACCATCCTGGCTAACACGGTGAAACCCCGTCTCTACTAAAAATACAAAAATTAGCTGGGCGTGGTGGTCAGCGCCTGTAGTCCCAGCTACTTGGAAGGCTGAGGCCGGAGAATGGCATGAACCCAGGAGGCAGAGCTTGTAGTGAGCCAAGATCGCGCCTCTGCACTCTGGCCTGGGCAACAGAGCGAGACTCTTGTCTCAAAAAAATAAAAATAAAAATAAAAATAAATAAAACAAAACTGGTCTTTCAACGCAGATAGTAAGAGAAACACTGCTCTAGACCAAGGGTCAACAAACTTTTTTGTAAAGATCCAGCTACTAAAGATTTTATGATTTGTTCTTATAGTTTTAGTTGCAATAACTGCTTCAGCTGCTGAAGGGAAAACAGCAATACTGAGACAAATTGATATGGTTGTGTTCTAATAAAACTTTATTTACAAAAGCAAGTGGTAACGCTTGCTCTAGAACAATACTTCCCAAACCGTATTGAGAAATCAACTCACAAAGATCTTGATTCAGCATTCACGGGATTGGATCTGGGATGCTACGTTTCTGATAATCTCTTAGGTGATGCTGATGATTCTGGTTCATGGGCTCACTTTAAGTTTCAAAATTTGATAAAAGAATTGGTAAGTTGAAATTTGAAAGACAAGATCAGAACCCACTCTGCTATTTGCTTGCAAAGTAACTGAAAGAGAAGGTATTTATCTTTTAAACCTCAGTTTTCTCATCTGAAAAATGAAGATGATAATTTCTATCTCATTTAATTTCTGCTGAGTTTAAATTTTATTACACATGTGAAAATGATTTCTAAAAAATACAAAAATAATGCTAAAAGGTGTAATGTAGGAATAATATTTGTTATTACCTTTAATTTTCTTTATACTGCTTCAGTTTAAACCATGTGAGGAAGTGTACGCAGGTTAACTTGTATCCACACACTAGAGAAGTTCATTTTTATTTGAAGTACCCTAGTCGTGAGTATATATGCTGTCTGTGTTTAGTCAGGATCTGAAGGACCTTTACTATGAGTTCACACAGAGGTGGCTATGGGAAGCAAGTCAACAAGTGCTATGTAAACATGCATTAGAGGTTTTGTTAATGCTGACATTGAAAAGCAGTATTTATTGTAAAAATAAGTGCAGTTCAATGAATGGCTAAAAGACAACAGGTTTGAACAAAGTACATGTAATGAAGCAACCAGTCCAGCAACCTGAAACTTCAGAGTGAGCCTTACATGTAGAACACCTTCTGGTTTTGTCCTTCATGTAACAAGCCAACTCGGTCCAACAGGAAGTTTACCCGATAAAACAGTCAGAACAGTCTTGCATTTTTTCATTGAAGCGACTCTTTTCTCCACGTCTTGCCAGAAATATCTTTGTCTGAAAGGAACCAGGACCTCACCAATCTTACAGAACAGGTTGTATGGTTCTCTTTTGTGTCTACCTGCAACTAAATATTTGTCTAAGGGGCAAGATAGAATATAAGACTTGCTTTCAGCTGCTTGGTACTGAGGTTGTTGGGGAGAAGATACATAGTTCCACCTGTCTCTGATTTCCCAAACCTGACAGTTGTGAATGGCCAATTGGCTTCAGAGAGTTCACTGCGTAAGACATTATTATTTCTGTAGCGTACAGTCCTGATAAATATTAACATTTTCCTAAGTTTTCTTCCACTAAAGGAAGGTATGAGGAAGCCATCTTGGATTTACTGAGAGGAGCTAAACTCACCCTCTTAGGACATGGGTGAGAATGGCATCTTGTGTCTCTGAAGACAGTTGTGCTGAGAAGAGAAGGAACAGGGCAACTGATTATTTCGCCTACAACATGGACTTGCAGTGAGGCCCTGTATGCCTGACAATTGCAGAAGATAGCTTTATCTAAATTAGAAAAGAAGGTTGTTCTCTATTATCTAAAATAGAAAAACTGGGAGATCTGACAAAGAGGGATCTCTTGAGGAAACAGAAATGAGATTCAGGGTCTTAAAAGTGAAGGGTCACTGAACCAATTCTGACAGTGTTCTCAGTAGCCCTGGGATGTGGCTTTGAGAGTGAAAACAAGGAGGACATCTGCCCTGTGAGATCAGCCCAGAAGGAGGAGTGCAGCTGAGAACTTGACCTTGTCTTGGCATTCCAAGTCTGGATTTCTGGGCCCCCTTATGACAGACAGTCCAAATTTTTCCTTGTATTTGCAGCAGGAGACAAGTCCAAGCAACCTTAACTTTGGAGACAAAGTGAGCTGTGAGTGCTAATCAAAGGTATAGACGCATTTTAAAACACCTCTGAGTAGGTGAAAGCCCTTAGTAAAAAATCCCTATGGAGGAAGAGGAAGGAGGGGTTCTGGACAGAGGCACTGTTGCACTCATCAGCCTTCCTGAGTCTGGCTGGTAACCTGAGGGTGACTGTGTAGGGCTTGAAAATGAGGGCAAAGAGCTGCAAAATTGGGAGCTCAATAGAGGGGTCGTCTGGACTAACTCAGTCTAAGAGAATAAGACCCTTCATCTAGAGTGATGCACAACATCCTGGGAGAGATTCGCGTGTTGGACTGGTTCTCAAGAGTGACACCATGTGGCAGTAAGAAAAAAAAATCCTTGACCAAATGCAGTTTTCTCCCAGTTGATGTAAAAGTTGGATTGATCCCGTCCCTCAACTACATCAACTGCATGACATTTGACCATTCAAAAAGGAGACATAATCCTGAAAAGGGAGATTCCTGATAATAATGTAGAGGGAATCTGCAGTCATTAATTAGAAAGCCATAGAGATGTGATTATACTGGAGTCCCTCTTTTGTGAAAGAGTTCTTAGGTTTATTGTAAGAATCAAATAAATGAAATAACTGATCTATTGATTCCTTAAAAAGAACAAAATAAAATAAGGGTAGTAGTCATAAAGTTATCATACGTGCTATGTATTGTAATTCTTTTCATAGGCTGGCAATTTGATGTTAGATAAATTAAGTGGTCTAGGTAAATATCCCCCTTGCCTCTTTTTGTGCTTTATATATTTCCATATTTGGAGAACTGTTATGCATTAAATGATGTCCCCTAAAAAGATATGCTCAATTCAGTACTTTTGATGTGACCTTATTTGGAAATAGAGCCTTGGCTGATGTAATCAATGTAAGATAAGGTCATTAGGGTGGACTCTAATCTGATGTGACTGGTGTGCCTATGAGAAGAGACCCAAAAAGAAACATACACAGGAAGAACGCTATATGATGATGGAAACAAAGATTGGAGTTATGCTGCCACAAGCCAAGGAATGCCTGGAGCTACAAGAAGATGGAAGATGGAAGGAAGGAACTTTCCCTAAAAGCTTTGGAGGAGCATAGTCCCACCAACAACTTGATTTCAGTCTTCTAGCCTACAGAACTGTGAGAGAATAAATTTGGGTTGCTTTAAGCCACCCATTTTATGATATTTTGTTAAGGAAGCCCTAGAAAACCAATACAAGTACTAATTAATTTTAAAATGGAGAATGTTCCTCTCACTCCCAGCAACACAAAGCCAGTGTACTTTTAACATTTTGCTGTCATTCCTTGAAAATAATGACACCTGAAAGAATCTGAACAATAAGAAAAAAGAGAGGAGAAAGAACTTATAAATGGCTACCATTCTATTCAATTCCAGTATATTAACAACAAAAATAAATGATGATAATGCCTGTTTGCTCCCTAATCCATGCCTCTTCAGTGATTAATTAGAACAGAATTAGACTCTGCAATGAAAATAGTAAAATGAGCATATTGTTATTTGGGGCCCTGGGGTTATGAACTAACCTAGACTAATTCATTCATTCATGACTGTGAGATATCAAACATAACGTAACCTTAGGAGTGAAGAGGACTCTAGGTTTCCTCTTTCTTACTTTCACAACCAGGAGAAATGTTAAATTAAGGCAAATGTCAGAACAAATCTGCCATAATGCAAATATTTATGAACAAGCATATTGCAAAACATTAACTAAGCTGTTTTTTCCGCTCCAGAAAAGTTCCAGTTCTCTGTGTTTTCATGCACAGCCAAGCATTTTGCATGAAATGCTCATTTAAGACAGATGTGATGCTATCCTCATAGCAGGATTCAGTTAACCTTTTAATCAGAATTCAGGTCCAGGATGTTTGAATGAGATCCATAGTATCTTTAAGTGATGGTATCCAGCACTAAATTAAAACCCTTAATCCCAGGGATTCATATAGCTTAAGCAAGGGTGAAGATGCTTGTAGACTCTTTCTAGCCATATTCATAGCTCTTAGACACCATTTTACCAATTAGAATTATTTTTTAACATCTTTTGTACAGTTACAATCCCCTCTAGGAAGACTTAGGTATGGGAGTGTTGAAACTTTTGTAGAAGCTGCCTCTGAAATCTAATTTGAGTTTTTCAGATCTTAACGAACCCTCCTTGAAGCATGTATATCTGATTAGCACTTAAAACATTTGCTAACTTACCCTCCATCCCCCTGATGTACATAAAGTTAACTTACATACATATAAGTCATGTTGTTGGCTGGGCACGGTGGCTCCCGCCTGTAATCCCACCACTTTGGGAGGCCGAGGCGGGCGGATCACAAGGTCAGGAGATTGAGATCATCCTGGCTAACACGGTGAAACCCCGTCTCTACTAAAAATACAAACAATGAGCTGGGCGTGGTGGTCAGCTCCTGTAGTCCCAGCTACTTGGGAGGCTGAGGCAGGAGCTTGCAGTGAGCTGAGATTGTGTCATTGCACTCCAGCCTGGGTGACAGAGCAACACTCTCTCTCAAAAAAAGAAAAAAAGAAAGAAAAGAAAATGTTGTTTGAAATACGTTACAGTAATGTTGATAATTAAAAATCTATCCTCTTTGTTCTGTCAAGATGCTGATTATCCTCTGAGTTATTAAAATCTGCTCTCAAATCTTTACACACAAAAATAACAATAGATTTCAATATTTTCATGGAGGAGGAGACATAAATAAAAACCTCTGAAAATTTTAAAACATTATTTTAAATAGGGGACCGATCCTAGTAGGTCAGCTTCTTTAAGTCACTTACCCCCTCCCCTGCGGACAGAGTTTGGTCAATTAACTTGGTATTGTACGTACTATCCCGTTAGCCAGATCAGGAAAAGAAACACATATCACTTCAACACACACCTTTTTACATTTGGTATCGACGTTTGAAAAATAAGGTAAGTGATGGATCTAAGAAATGACCATTACTATATCTTACCAAGTAATATTTGCCTAGTTGAACTCATTGAGACCCGAGACTGGTTATTAGCCTAAGAGGCAGAATTTGAATTTGCCAGTGTTCTGGAATTGGTTATGTTTGAGGATACTCACTTATGCTAATTATAAACCAAGTGACTGACAAAAAGACCAGAAAAGTAACTAATTCACAATGAAAAACACAATTGCCAAATGAACCTGATACTAGCATTAATTTGACACATCTGCTTTCTCCCTGTAGGCAAACTACTAAGAAAATCAAATGATCAAGGTACCAATTAAACAAGGAATCAAAAAAGAGATAGCTTGTCTATATGAAATAAATGTTTATGCCATTGAGCTCTGCCAGACTGATGGGTCTCCATTATAGGGGTAGTTGATTTGACAGGTGCCCACACTACCCACCACCATAGAACTTAGAGGGGCACTGACAACCATTATCTCTGGAAATCTTTTTCCATGTTTTCATGGCTAAAGTCACTCTTCCTAAAAACAAATCCCTTCTTTAAAGATGTAAACATTTTCACTCTGGTTAAGATTAAGCTTCATGGTTCTTGGAGCTTGGTAACTTTGCATTTCTGTTTTATATTGATTTTATGGATCAATTCACATAGTAACTTTATTTCTGACAGAATGAATTACTGTAGGCACTTTTTGTGGTCCCATGTACTACTTTTAGCTAGTGATTATTCTCTAAGTCAACACAAAAGAAAAGCACAAATGTGGTATTAGAAACGAAATTTTAGGAGAATAGTTTTAGAATGGTGCCTTGTATGGGCATCAATAAATATCTGTTGAATTTATAAGGGAGTGAATGCTGCTCATACTAGTTCTAAAAAGAACTTAAAAAGAACTTTTCTTTCATGGTGAAAGAAAGGCAGGGATAACTTCATATAGCCAAGATAACCTGGCATTGCCATCACTGACTCAGAGCCCATGTACTTGGTCCATACTTGCTGTTGTGACTCAGTTTTTTTGCTGTCAGAGTGGAAGGATCACATCCAACTACCTTGTATAAATTGACCAGAGAATCATGGGGAAGGATTTGAGGAACCCAAAACAATATGAAATATTTCCAACAGTCTCAGTCCTGTCCCGCAGGAAGAAATTCTTCCTCTCTTCTTGCTTTCCAGTGTTTCAGCACGAAGCTTCTCCTTTTGTTCCCTCTCAACAGGAGAAGATAGAAAGCAATATGGTGTTAATGAATGAGAGACATCATGACAAGAGATAAAAGAGTAAGAAAATTTCGTGAAGAGAGCTTTGAAAATTAATTAGAAAAGAAGGGTAAATACTTTTGTTAAATCCCAGAGCTTTAAGTAACCTACTTTTGAAGATGATGCGTGAATTTTTTAAAACCTTTGCTAAATCAGTTTTATTCTACCGGGCTCTGATTATTTGCTTATCCTTTGATATATGATATTCTCTTTAGAGGCTTCAGCCCACTTGAAAACTTTACTACATTTTGAAAATGCATTATGACACCATGTTCTTCTTCACTTTGCTTTGTTTTAAGAAAGAACCCTGGTATAAAAGGAACAAATCCTTTTTTATTGTTTCCTTTTTCTTTCTTTCTTTTTTTTTTTTTTTTTAACCCTGGTTCACTTTAATAGTGCTCTTTCATCTTCATCAAGATTATGCTTACCCAAGATAAAAGTCATTTTTTGGTAATAAAATTAGTTTTTTTGAGGTTAGCTGTAGTTACCTTGAGTTATATATCAATAACAAAATTATTAATTCCATCAAAAAGGAGGCAAATGACATGAATAGACATTTCTCAAAAGATATATAAATGGCCAACAAATATAAGAAAAAATGCTCAACATCACTAATCATCAGGGAAATGCAAACTGAAACCACAATGAGATACCAACTTACTCCTGCAGGGATGACCATTATTAAAAAGTCAAAAAGCAGTAGATGTTGGCATGGGTGTGGTGAAAAGGAGCACTCATACACTGCTGGTGGGAATGTAAATTAGTACAACTTCTATGGAAAACAGTATGGAAATTCCTTAAAGAACTAAAAGTAGATCTACCATTTGATATATTGATCCCATTATTAAGTATCTACTCAAAGGAAAAGAAATCATTATATGAAAAAGATGAATGCACACGTGTACTTATTGCAGCACAATTCACAATTGCAAAGATATAGAATCAACCTAAGTGCCCATGGAATACTACTCAGCCATAAAAAGGAACAAAACAATGTCCTTTGCAGCAACTTGGATGAAGCCAGAGGCCATTACCCTAAATGAAGTAACTCAGGAATGGAAAACCAAATTCTGTATGCTCTCATTTATAAGTGAAAGCTAAGCTAGGAGTAGGCTGTGCTGACAAATGGAGGCTTCTTGACACATAGCTGAAGGCCCTGAAACATCAGGTATTTGTGGGTCTTGGTCCGCATATCCATAGACATCAGCAGCAGAAGGTTGGCTTTAAAGAAATAATTAGGGCCAATAGAGCCTTGGCAGACATGGGTGGCCTTGACAGGAACCATCAGCAGGAAAATAACAGGTGCTGCAGGGACACCAAGAGAACTGGTTGGTGAGCATGTGAAATCCAGACATACAAAATCAATTTGAGGGGAAAGCTAGTATGCCCTTGGAAGTGGTGGTGACAGAGCCAGAGATCTTCTCTTCTTAGCTATTTTTGTGACATCATTTTTAACACTAGTCTGGGACAACTTAGGGGCAACTATCTACTCATTTCATATTTGGTATATATGTTGAGAGTCATGTTTTAACTTTCTTTTTAAAGGTAAATTTGATATATTTCTATTTTAAAAACCTAAAGTCAATTAATTTTTAAACAATATGGATTCTGGTTCATTAATCCCCAGTCAGTGGTTTTAAATGGAAAAATAGCTTCTCTGCTTCTCTTTAGAATCAAATAATATGAAGTTTCTTTATTGTAGTTATGTGATTATTTTTTATATTAGAGATAATACTCAACTGAACAAGTCTCCCCACCATGAGTAAAAAGGCATATGGAGTATTAAAATAGACTTTGAAGACTCAGAGGTAAGGGGAGTTGGGGAGAGATCATATGAAAAAAGATCATTTATAGTTTGCAAATGGCCACCACTAGAAAAATTTAAATTGTGGTGAATTAACTCATCTTTACCTTCTTACCCTACATTTTGATATTTAAATATTGATTTATATGTTAAAAAAATCATGCCAGACTTGCTTGGCTTTTCAAAAACAAATAGTAGTTGCAAATTATTTTCTTTTTATTATGACTTAAAACTATGCTTTATAATTTTTTTTGTAATCTGCGCCACCTAAACAATAAATTCAAAAATAAATTACTATATGTTTTTCAATCCTAAGACACTATTTTGAATGGAAAGGGGAAAATACCAGTCCATTTAATGAATACACTGATTGTAAAACACATCTCAGTTTTAGAACATTAAATGCATAAAAATGAGCATTTTGAAGTCAGCAATACCATGTAGTTTTTCTTCCTGCCAGAAATCAAGTCTGATTATGTGGCCCTCCTTGCTATACAAGTATTTCCACATTTTTTCCATTTAAATGTCTAGAATGGACACACAGAATTTCAGCTGGTTTCTAAATATGACTAAATGAAAGGCGTGATTTCTTTATCATGAAGAAATGGCAGTACTTCAAATGACTCTTGTCAACGTCACGTTGGTTTCTTGTCTGCACATGTACAGGTTACACTGCCTCTTGGTTGAGCATTTCAGTATTGGTATTTTACTACCACTCCATCATTTAACTCTGGTATATGTTTTGTTATCTGTCATTTCATACAGAGGCATGTCACAGCCCAGACATAACTCCAGAATGGAACAAAAGTATTATCTTTGACTCAATGTTATTAAGTATCATGTTGGTCTAAAGTCTAGCTTATTCTCTTCCATGCCATTCATTTTATGTAGCGATCAGAGTAATGTTTTGTCATCATCTTAGTCCAGTGTTTTTCACAGTGTGGGTTAAGGGTAACTTGCACCAGAATCCCCTAGGTGCTGGCAGAAATAGTGATTACTGGACCCCAACATCAACTTCCTGTTTTCAAATATCAAAGGCTAGGCTCTAAAATACATGTTTAACAAGCTCTCTAGAAGATTCCTATGTACACTGAGGTTTGAGAAGTCTGTATAGTGCACCATGGACTCAAGAGCAGGACTGTCTGGGTGTGAATTTTCTTTAAGAGCAGATGACCTCAGGCAAATTGACTGCACTATTTGTGTTTCAGTTTCTTCCTCTGGAAAATAGGATATTCCTGCCTTCCTTATAGGGATGGATTAAATGAGTGAATATTTGCACAGTACTTAGAACAGTGTTTGGCATATAATAAACACCATAAATATATGTATTTCTGAATCTATAAAGACCTTGTAAAAATAAAAGATCTTCATTTAACAAATACTCCGTGAACATCCACTGTGCTGGGCATGGGTCTTAGCCTGTGAATGCTTGCATTCTAGTGGAGGAGTAGCATTCCAAGTGTGTATGCACTCAGACCTTTAACAAAGATCACCTGATTAATTCTCACAGTGCTAGGAGGTAGGTAATATTGTCCTTCTCCTTTTACAGAAGAGTGAAGAAAACCACAAAGAGATTAAGGAACCTGGCCAAGTTGGACAGCTACTCAGTGACAGAGCTGGTAATGAACATGGACAGCCAGGCCTCACCATGTTCCCATTTAACTTTGCTATCCTGAAGGGTATATTCTGTTCAAAGAAATGCTCAGGTGACCAAGGTTATGTTGACTTGTAGTCAAATGAGAACCTATCTGGAGGTCAGAAAAGAACTGGAGTACAAAAGATTCAAACTTAGTGGGTACAGTCTTCTGCTGAACTTCTCAGAAGATGCCAGGGTGGGGAGAAAGGTTATTATACTTTGAGGGTTTGGCATAATGCTATTGTATTTATAATAAGCTAAGAGGCTCAAAAATTGTACTTTAAATAGATACAAGTTTAATTCGGTGTTAAATCTTTTTTAAACTCTAGTAACTGAAAAATCAGACATTCTAATGGCACCAAATAGCTAGGTTAAAGTCCTGTAGTCCATAATCAGTGTCCCCTGGTAGTCGATGTGATCAGCAGGCTTTTGGGGTTGGGCTTTGTTTCCTTTTCTTTTCTATTGAAAGAAGAAAGTCATTTAAGGTGTGGTATCTATGAATAGTACCTTGTATTTATATGAAACCTCTCTCTAAGGTGTTGAAATACTTGATTCATGCCCATTCCCTTTCAGTTTTGGATGTGTGGTTAGAGGTGATGATTAACAATCAACACTAGAAATAAATCAAGTATAAATCCCATGATTCTACTTGTTCAAAGGGGTTTTTCAATTATAGGCAAGAAGAGATCATGTGAGGTAATTCACTCCTTTGCTTCCAAAGAGAACTGCCTTTTTAGTGGCTGTATTTTAAATAATTTGTTAAGGAAAGAGAATGTTCAAAGTTTTGGACTATTGTGGTTGAACAGAAAGGTCCCTGAAAACAAAGTTGAGGGAAGGAGGCAAGAGGATTAGAATTTATATTTGCTGGTTGATATAGGCACTGAAGTATACATTTAGTACTCTTCAACTTTCGTTAGTATGAATTGCATTATCTTGAAGAATTCATAATACAACAAGTTAGTTTTACAAGAGGTTACAGAAATTTCCAGGTCTTTGTTAAAGGATATTTACCCATAAAACCCATGTAATTTTAAATTTAATGTAAATAAAATGTTTTGAAAAGATCTTGAAACATACATACTTTTTAACTGATGAAATGGAGACTTAAACATATGTTTATTGTGTGGAGATCATATATCTATGTGTATATGTACAATATATTCTAATTAATTCATCTTATAAAACATTCAAAAGACATTTTAAAAAGGAGAAAATGGAAAAAGCAATATTTTAAAATAATTTTTAAATGCTTAAAAACTATAATGCTATCATTAAAAGTAGCATTTGCTATTATTTTGATGTGAATGGGCATGTCTCATTTTAGGAAGTGTTCTGTGCATGGAGATAGAGCTGGCTTTAGACAGAAGCAGTTTGACTCCAGTTTCTACAATCTTCACTGCTTTTCTCTGCGGTGTCCTCTAGGGTGTCACCATGTGAACAAAGTTCCTTCGGATTTCCAAATTTTTAAAGAAGTTTCAGAAACTTAGATTTTTATGTGAAATCTTTTGAATTTTAAATTTGCCCTATTTCAAACAACGGATGAGCAAAATGATACACATTTGGAGCAGGGCAAAGCACACTGGCCAATAGCACATGACCTCTCGTTTAGCCCTTTGTGTAATTTATTCAAGATGAACACTTTTTAAAAAGTAGACATCATCTTTACTGTTTAACATGCTCTCCCTCTGTAATCTCTACTGTTTTATTTTTCAAGCGAATTAAAATCCACTCAACTTTTCAAGTCTCAGTGCCCACAATCGAGTCTAACTTCCTTTAACAAAATGCCAGATCTGCTACTTCCTGCTTCGTGCTCCACCCTCCCTTTGCATGTGATCGTCTTTTTATGATCTGCGAGGTGCTCTTCTCCTTCTCGTCCTCCTCATTAGAGCCTGCCCATTATTAGAGCCCGCTGGAATATTGCTACTGTGTGGAGCCTTCTGAGTGAAGGATGTGCTGGTTATGCAATTAACCAGAAGAGAGATGAGGGAGGAAAATCCCAAATAAAAAATTCTCATTATAATAGATACCTAGTGACCTGGTTTGACCCACTCAATATCTTAAAAGTAAATTCAAATGAGACAATGTCCTTCGCAGGGACATGGATGGAGCTGGAAGCCATTATCCTCAGCAAACTAACCCAGGAACAGAAAACAAAACCAAACACCATGTGTTCTCACTTATAAGTGAGCTGAACTATGAGAACACATGGACACAGGGAGGGGAACAACACACACTGGGGCCTATCAGGGAGTGGGGTCGGGGGAGGGAGAGCATTGGGAAAAACAGTTAATGCATGCTGGGCTTAATACCTAGGTGATGTGTTGATAGGTGCCAAAAACCACCACGACACATGTTTACCTATGTAACAAACCTGCACATCCTGCCCATGTACCCTGGAATTTAAAATAAAAATAAAAATTAATTAATAAAAGTAAATTCAACAAATAGAATTGAGCTGTTCTTATGCACCACTCCAATGGGTACTAGAATTATGAAAATCGAAAACATGATCTCCACCTTCAAGTTGTTCACAGCCTAGAACAAACGTGCCATCAAATAATTGGAATACAGCAGTAAAAGAACTTTAATGGAGTTTGTTAAAATGTTCAGATGGAGAATAGAAAAGGGAAAGGTCTGAGGAGCACATTTTAGAGGAAAGTCATGAGAAGAAATGGAAGGATAAATAGAAGCTTTTCATGGGGGCAGAATGAGGGAAAGGCTTTTCAGGCAGAAGGAAGAGAAATTTCATGCAAAGGATCAACATGTTTACATAAGAAAACCTGGCATGGCAATGACATGTTGTTTCCTAGGATTAGAAATTCATAACAATATTTAGGTGACTACTGTTACTGAATTATCACTATTATCATGTACTGTAATTTCTATGGAACTTGGCCATGAAATCATTTTCCCGAGGCTTCCTGTAATGAACGATGAGCCTCTTAGCTGAAGCCCATAATGACTCAACTGATAAATAATGCTTTTCAAGTCTCTGGACTGCATCCAAATTAAAGAAACATCTCTACCTATACAAAGTCCTGTGTTAGAATAAGAACATATATTTTCTTGTGGGTTCTCTCTTCACCAATTCCTTGGCTCAAACTATGAAAATTTCCACCCCACTCTCCCCATAATCTGCTGCATCAAGCCTCAGCAATTCCTTCAGAAATTCTAAATTAATTCAATGACATTTTACTACAGATAATTTGTGGAACTGGAATATTTGTTCAATGTTGCTCTTTTTGCAGCATCTAAACTTGGAATTATTAAATTAATAATGGTCCTTAGTACCTCATTATAATATTACATGGCTTGCGATTAGGTATATGACATACCCCAAACCATTAACAGCCCCTATAAATGAGTATTGTTGCAGCATAGAAAAATAACATCCTCTCTCCTGTTATACTCAAATAATTGAATGAGAAAACTGCTATAAATTGCAAACGTTTTGTCATATAAAATTATGTTTAATTAAAATATAGATTAAAAACTACGATCAGCTTTTAGTAACCAGTATTACAAGCATCAAACGTCTTGAATTTTCTTGATTCTCAAAAGATATGATTTCACCAGCAAGGTGAACCTCCTTGGGGCAGGCTGAGTCAGCTCTTGAAAAGCCAGTGAGCCATGCTGTTGCCATTCATAATCATCCCCATTAACTTTCCTTTTAGAATTAGGTCAGGCAGGAGCATTGGCTGTGCAAGATACAAAATATCCTGGAAACAGTCAGGATAATTGTTGGTGAAGTGTTGTTACATCACTCTTGCTCCTCTCTTCTTTCCTTCTTTTTGTATAGTGTGTTTTTTTTTTCTCTCCACTGATATATTTGAGGCTTGCCTATGAAGCCTGAGGCATTAATTCACTCTGAGAGTCAAGTTAAATATCACTGTTATAACCTTACAAACCAACTGGAAGCAGGGACCCTATCAATGTGCCTTGACCACCTATGGTGGTATCTAGTGCCTAGCAGAAAGCCTGCAATGTTAACACTCAATAACTCAACAAATATTTGTTAAATGTGAATTAAAATGCTTTTATTAGGCAGTTAACACATTTGAAACACTGGCTGGGCTCTGTGCTTCTTTTAAAAAATTTTGTAAATATGGCTGATAATTTATACATTTAACTCAGAGTGTTTATAATCATATCATATATATTATATATGATATATATCTATATGTGATATATATCATATATATCTATATGTGATATATATGATATATATCACATATATCTATCTATATACTATATATCTATATAGATCTACTATATATAGTAGATAGATATCATATATATTTTATATACACTATATATTACATATAGTAGATATATGATATATAGTAGATATATTATATATGACATATATAGTAGATATGTGTGTATATACTATATATGGACATATACATATCTTACATATATAGTTGTGTGTATATATTTAATTAAAATATAGATAAAACCACATATATAGTGTGTATACATATATACACATACATGCACGCGCACGCACACACACACACACACATATAGAGAGAGAGAGTGAGAGTACCATATTTGATTTCAATCTGTAGTAGGAGTGCAGGGTGGGAGGAATGAGGACAACTTTCCAAATGAAAGAAATTGCCTCACATAGTTATGATTTTTGTGATGAGAATACTTTACATCACTCTCTTAGAACTTTGCAAGAATGCAATATATTATTAACTATAGTCACCATGTTGCACAATATATCTTTTGAACTTATTTCTCCTATTTAACTGAAATTTTGTATCCTTTGCCCATCTCCCATGCTCTCCAACCACCTTAGCCTCTGGTAACCACCATTCTACTCTCTACTTTTATGAGATCAACTTTCTTAGATGCTGCATATGAGTGAGATCATCCGGTATTTGTCTTACTGTGCCTGGCTTATTCAAAACATCATGTTGTATGCAGTAAATAGTTACAAGTTTATCTGTTAAGAAAATTTTAAAGCAAGTTTGTTTTTTCCACCATATTACCATCCCTTTTTGTGGAAGGTGTAAATACTTCATCTTTCCTATTTTCTTCTATCTCTTCCTTTTCCAGATGGACTCTAAATAAAGAAGTTAAGTTTTACGTGCCTTCTTGTGATGAAGATGGATCCTCACACTTAGACTGTTCTTTAAGGTAATGCATGCTCTTATGTTGAAGTCCACAACCATGAAGTATTGGCAAAGCTCCCATGTTGTTTGGCCATCTCTGTTGCCTCAGCCCAATCTTTCCTCTAACTGAGTTAACGAATCTCCCTGTGGCTGAGCTGAAATTCCCATTCAGCACATTCATTTCAGGCATCTCATCTTCTAACCACCATTTTTATTTTGATGTGACAGCCCCATTTTGTTTTCCTCTGAGGTAATTTCCTTCCAGTGTCTGAACAAAGAAGTTGGGTTGAAGGTTTCCCCATATCCCCTTTGACTGATTCTCCTTTTAAAACCTAATCCTCACTCTCCCATACATGCTTCAGGTTTGAATCGAGAGGTTTGGGGGGTGGGGTTGGAATTTAGGTCACTGCCTGACCACTGTTTTCACAACCTGTTCCCTTTCCTCCTCCTCCTCTGGGTCCAGAAAAGTTTTCTTTTTTTTCACCCCGTTACTCTATGTCAGTGACTTCC
This sequence comes from Theropithecus gelada, assembly GCF_003255815.1. Classification (NCBI taxonomy): domain Eukaryota; kingdom Metazoa; phylum Chordata; class Mammalia; order Primates; family Cercopithecidae; genus Theropithecus; species Theropithecus gelada. Next base: position 146,230,922 of record NC_037670.1, on the reverse strand, counting down.
CCTAATGTCACATCCTCCTCATTCTGAGGGTAGCATCAAGGGAACAAGATTTACAGAGAGAAATAAGAACACATAGATTTAATATTTTCCAAGCATTATATACATGCTATTTATTTTACCCAAGAGAAAGCTAAAGCTCAAAGAGATTAAAGTAACTTGCTTGTAAAATAACAGAGCCTAGATACAATGCCTGGCTGTAAAGCATTATAACACTATGCAGTTTGGAGTTTTTAAGTGTTTTAATCCAAAAATAGGAGTTTATTTCTTTTTGCAATTTTATCACCATATATTACTTCTTATCAAATTAAATCAAATTAAAAACATAATTTGATGGCACTTTTTTTTTTTTTTTTTAAGATGGAGTCTCACTCTGTTGACAGGCTGGAGTGCAGTGGCACAATCTTGGCTCACTGCAGCCTCCGCCTCCTGGATTCAAGCAATTCTCCTGCCTCAGCCTCCTGAGTAGCTGGGGCTACGGGCACATGCCACCACATCTGGTTAATTTTTTTTGTATTTTTAGTAGAGACGGGGTTTCACCATGTTGGCCAGGATGGTCTTGATCGCCTGACCTCATGATCCACTCGCCTCAGCCTCCCAAAGTGCTGGGATTACAGGCGTGAGCCACCGCGGCCGGTCAATTTGATAGCACTTTCTTAACCTCTTACAATGTTTGGCATATGCGACCACAAGAAATTGCCCTAATTAATTTATTTGACAGAACATAGCTTATATGCAAAAATGAATTAATGGGCCGGGCGCGGTGGCTCAAGCCTGTAATCCCAGCACTTTGGGAGGCCGAGACGGGCGGATCACGAGGTCAGGAGATCGAGACCATCCTGGCTAACACGGTGAAACCCCGTCTCTATTAAGAAATACAAAAAACTAGCCGGGCGAGGTGGCGGGCGCCTGTAGTCCCAGCTACTCGGGAGGCTGAGGCCGGAGAATGGCGTAAACCTGGGAGGCGGAGCTTGCAGTGAGCTGAGATCCGGCCACTGCACTCCAGCCTGGGTGACAGAGCGAGACTCCGTCTCAAAAAAAAAAAAAAAAAAAAAAAATGAATTAATGATTAGATAAAATTAAAATCTAAATTAGGGATGCACATCTTTTACTTTTTACTTATAGTAGGGAGACTTGTTTCAGTTGAGTATTATCTCTCATATAAAAATAATTGCATAACTATAATAAAGAAAATTCATATCATTTGATTCTAAAGAGAGGCAGAGAAACTGTTTTTCCATTTAAAACCACTGACTGGGGATTAATGAACTAGAATCCATATTGTTTAAAAAGTAATTGGCTTTAGGTTTTTAATAATAAGATATCAAATTTACCTTTAAAAAGAAAGTTAAAACATGACTTCTCAATATATATGACAAATATGCAACAGGTAGATTTTTTTCCCCCTAGGTTGTCCCAGACTAATGTTAAAAATAATGTCACATAAACAGTTGCAGAAGAGAACATCTCTGGCTCTGTCACCACCACTTCCAAGGGCATACCAACTTTCCCCTTAAATTGATTTTTTATGTCCGATTTCTCCATCATGTTCTCCATCAACTAGTTCTTTTGGTGACTCCGTAGTGCCTGTTATTTTCCTGCTGATGGTTTCAGTCAACACCACCCATGTCTGCCAAGGTTCTGCTGCCCCTGATTCTCTCTTTAAAGTCAACCTTCTACTGCTGATGTCTTTGGGTACACTGGCCAAGACCCGTGAGTGCCTGATGTTTCAGGGCCTTCAGCTATGTCTCATGAAGCCTGCCATTTGTTGGCAGAGCCTACTTAACTGGCACCAATGCTGTTGATACCCTGATCTCAAGGCACCATGGGGCTTGGATTAAGGCCACCCCTTTAAAATATCTATTACACTTTTAATGCAAAAATTTTAATGTAAACCTATGAGAACTCAGCTGAAGAAATGTGCTGAAAATAGACAATATATTATGTGCAGAAACACACTTTTCCTACAATATTTACGTCATTGGTCCATTATCCAAATTTAGCACTTTCCTGAATTGAGTACTTTTCTAGGAAGTTTTTAATTCCCTTATGCAAAATAGTGTCTGGGAGTATATCTAAGACTCAAGCAAAGACCTTCTTGTCTTCCTTCCTATCCATCTACTTATATTTACAACTGCCTACTGGATATTTCTATTTCATATCTCACATTTTCCTTGAACTCAGCATGTCTGAATCAAAGTCGTCATCTCCCCTGATCTTGCATCTGGGATTCTAGTCTCAATAAATAGAACCACCTTTCACCCAGTTACCTATATCAGACACATTTCCTGTGCCTTCTTCCCAACCTTGCCACTGCTCATATCTGCTGTCTCCTAAAGCCTATTCTTCTGCCTCCTAAATTCTCTAAAGTTCATCCACTTCTCATTTTCACTATCTTGTGTCAGGGCATCATCTCTTGTCCATATTTCTACGTAACCTCCTAGTGGTTCTCCTTACAGTTTCTCTTGCCCCTCCTCTCCAATATGCCTTGTACATTGTATAGCCAAAATAATCTGCCAGAAAATGTAGTCTCATCATCAATTTCTTATTTAAAAATCTTAAATTCCTTCTTCTTGTTCTTAGTCCTAAACTGGTTTGGCCATAATAATGTCTTTTCCCTCTTGGAACTGCCACGTCTGTCTCTCATCCCCAGGCTTTTCCAAGTACTATTTTTTTTGCGTGGAATATTTACTAAATTTTTGTTGGATAAATGACCAAATGAATGTTTTCCCAGAATAAATTAAAGAACTAAGGAATAAAGAGATTCCCTAAATTTATTTATGTTCAACTGAACAATTTTACTACATTAAAAATATGTGTAATGTTTTACAAACAAAAAAGTAAAACTGAAATTGCCATTTCCATATGAACCTTGTGGATCTGTTTTCAGATCCTAGCTGGAGTGATCAACTAATTCTGTGGCTTGGACTGCACTGTGGTCCTCTTCTACCTGCGAGTATTCCCCTCTTTGACTTGGGTGATGTCCTGAAGATGCAGCCAATCCTTATGACAGGATGACAAATATAGAACAGCGAGGGAATCACTGGACACTTTACCAGCCAAATCCCTCATATCAAATCTGGCATAGATGGAGTGACAGATGTCACTGTCAGATTGCTCTAACATCCTTGATATGACCTACCGCTAGATGCTCTAATTTCATTTCAAAAAGCCTGAGTAATCTTTACAAGTTTGAACAGTGAAAAAGAGAAAATAACTTTAAAACTTGGCAAGGCCAGTGGCATGCAATCCCTTTAGAAACAGACCTAGAAACCCCATCATTTATAAGAGCATCTGGCTGCCATCTACAGGATGCTGGGCACAGGCCAACTTTGGTAATTACATTCAGCTTGCCCACCTTCCCTAATCACTTCAATTGGATGACACATATTCAATTCTGCTCAAAAAATACCATGCATGATTGCTAGTCAGTTCTATAAGGCAACTGGCTCGCCCTAGAAACTGCAACCTTTTATAGGTAAGAGAAGCAAAATAATTGCACAATAAATTCAGAACTTTGGCTTGAAAATGGCAAATTATGAGACAATGAAACTGCTAATTATATTATTTAGGGAAATTTAAATATCCTAACTGGCATTGCCTTTGTAGTTTATTAAAGGAGAAAAATTCATTTTAACCTGATCTGACATTTCACTTTGGTTTTATGGTAATTACAGATTATAAAACCAGTGTAGTATTATGCACTCAAGCACATGCACATAAAAGGAATTTTGTTTGGTGTGAACAGGATCTTATAAAGTCTAAAATATAATTCAAATAGCAGACAAATATTAATGACATCAGAGTATAAAAATCATTAGTAAACAGAAGATGTCACTTTTACTCGCATTTCCCTAGGCCTCTTGCATTTGCAGGACTTAAAGTAATTTTATTAAGAAATTTGACACTTTATTTGAAAGAGTTTGTGTTTCAACAACTAAAACATTTTTAAAAATTGGTTTCATTCTTCCATGCTATTTTGAGAGTTTTTGAGAGTGGAAGGATGTTTTATGGTTGGCTGCTGTTTCAAAAGAATTCAATATTCAAGGGAGGAAAACTTAGAAAGTATGGTGAATAACAATAAACACTTAAAGTATCACCATGTGCAGAGAAATGTTCTATGTGATTTGCCTATATAAACTCACTCAGTCCTTATATTGATTCAATTACATTGGTACTTTTAATATTCCTATTTTATAAATGGAAAAAATGAGGCACAGATAAGTAAGTATCCTAGGGCCATATGGGCAGCAAACAGTAGAGGCAGGATTCAAACTTAGGGAATCTGGCTCTAGAGTTCATGCTTTTAAACACCATGCTATACTGCCTTTCCCACAAACACCAGAAAAAGCAATTATTCTTTTTAAAAAGAGTCAAATATCTCTCAGTGAATTTTATCTCAGAACATTGATAATGTTCCTTTAGCAATATCATTAGTGCCAGAAATGACATAAGGGATAGATTTGGCCTACTGAAGACTCTCTTCTCCAGTGGACTTCATCTCCAGTGGATTAGAATAGCATTAACAAATCAGTTAAACTTGCCCACTTGAACGAATTACAAAATAGCATTATCTGCATATATAAACATCTAGCCCGCTTACAAAAAAATTTTGGAAACATTTGCAGATTAGTTGAACAAGCACTCATAGTGCATACAATGAGTAAGGTACTATGCTAGGCTCTAGGAAAAATGAATCAAGTTTAACTCACCCTTTAAGGGCCATATAGATTACTGGAGACACTAGGAATGTACATAATTACTTCTAATGAATGTTATAGTGTGGTAAGTATTAAAAGAGGAGTAAAATAAAAATGCAAATAGAGCACAAGAGGAAACTTAGATGGGGGATTGGGGGGCTGATCATCAGAGAAGTTGCAGCAGGCAGTGGACTTTTGAGCTAAGATGTTGGGATGATATTTCAGACAAAGTTATAAAAGGATCCAAGTCACAAGGCATAGAGGTAGTGGGAAGAGTTTTGGGAGATGAAAGAAGATATGTGTGTTGAAGCTAGATTATGAAGAACATCATGTATCTGTATTTTACAAAGAAAATTCATATGTGCACATTCAGTGTAACATCTTAACGTGTGCATTACATATTCACATAATTTTCAGTGGAGACACGTCTTTGTGTCTATTTCTACAGAAAAAAAATATTATGCTCAATGTAGACAGCTCCTTATTCTAGACTAGTGTAAAACAAAAAAAGGATAAAATTCCTGTTCAAACATGCAATCACTATGTGACCTCAGTTTCTTTGTTAGAGCATGGGAATAATAACATTTATCTCATTAAGATTCCTGTAAGGTACAATTAAATAATGCATGTAAGTCTTAGTCCCTTCCTAGTAGGTTCTTTAAAAACATGAACTATTTTCTCAGTCCTGAATATTATTTATTGTGTCAGCACAAGGGAAAAAGAGAGACAACTCAGAGACACTCCTGTTTGAATTAGCTTGCCTGGTTAAGTGACCCAGCAAAGTGGGTCTAAAGTGACAACTTTAGCAACACAGGAAAAAAAAGGTAACCTGTATCTAATACTAATCTTCCATATCTCATTTACCTTTCAGAATCCTTTGCAATGTGTCAATGGAGCAAGACTCCATAAAGAAGCCACGACACTTCACTGATGGGTATGCCGTTAGGTGGAGGGATGGATTTTCTCCTCAAGGGAGTGAATGAATAGCCAGAGTTTCAACATCCTGATGTGTCCCTTTTTGTGTTAACCATTTGGTCTCATGGCGTTTCCCTTTCAATTGGATAAAGTCATGTGTATGCTGATGAAAAGACTACGAGTCTCATGAGAACATAACCTTTTCCTTTATTGAATCATTCCTGCCCCTAGCAGGAAGATGTATAGAGTGAGGAAAAGAGACTAGTGCAATCCTTACTTAGCCCAAATTTTCCATGGGAAAGAGTAAACAATTCCTTCTTAGTACCATGCATCCTTATGGGAGAAAACTTAAGGATAAATACAGTAAACAACAAGGAAAACAAAACCTTGCATATATAGCTTCCTTGGGGAAAACAATGTATTCAAATTAATTTTCTTTATCAAAACAAATGAAGGTTGAACTAAACAATTTTAACGCTTTTAAAATATTTTAATTTGCTACACATATTGTTGATTACTTCAACAATGAGTATGAATTTTGAGTCATTAACCTTTATATGGTGATACAGCTTTAATCGGAATATTACATGGGAATGGAAACCAAGAAGTGGAAGTGCTTACTATCACAACAAGTGACCCACTTGAGAATTTGTGCTTGCCATCCATCCCCACAACTCTGAACTCTACAGAGAGTTGAGAGATCCTGGTTGCCAAGCAGGGAACAGGGTTTAAATAAGATTCCTGTGAATTATAAGCTATGACCTGGGCACTTCAGGCTCTTTATGCCAAGGGACAAGCAGCAAAAGAGTAACCATCATCATGGCAGGGATAATTAATTCTGATCAACACAAGGAGGCAGGGCTGATGTGACACAATAAGGACAGAGAAAAATATGTTTGGGTGCCTCTTAGTACTCCCTTGTTGAATTTTGATGGTAATGGGAAAGTGCAGAAACCTCAGTCTGCAAAAAGCATGGTGACCAGTGTCACAGACTTCTCAGCGATGAGGGTCTGGGTAATGGTAGTAGATAAGGCATGTAGACCAGCAGAGATGCTAGTTGAAGATAAGAGGGATCTACAGTGGACAGTAAATGAAAGAGACAATGAGATCATTTGAGGTCCCAACATCAGCTACAGTATTGGCAGGTATATTTCATTCTACTAACCGTACTCTTTTAGGTTCCTCCAGAAAGAGAATTCTGTGACAATCTTAGAGGAGTTGCTCCAGAAATATATATGTAGTGAATTCAAGCAATGCAAGAAGTAGACTGCACATGCTTCCTCCTAAATGCTGAGGATGCTGTTGGCAAACAACCTTCAGTTATCTGTTTTTTCAAGGGTTGCCTCAGCTCTAGAGAGTCACCTTTCCCAAGGTCATGTCCCCTCCCAGTGTAGCTCATATCTAATAACTGTTCAATATAAGGATACAAAATTCTTGCAGCTTTAATACAACTAGGAGCAAACTTTAGCTCCAAAGATTGCTGTATTGTCAGTTGAGGTCTACTTTGGGCCTATGTCACAGCTCAACTTCCATCTTTGCTCAGTCTTACTTCTTTCTCCTCTGTGGTACAAACCCTGCATGTTGAACTCTATCTTAGAAGAAACCCAGCTGGAGACAGTCTTTGGTGGTGGTGGTGCCTCTGGTGGCAATGGTGCAAGTGGGGGTGACTTCCCAGTGGTTTCAATGTCAGTTTTCTTGTGCAGAAATTGGACTGGTGGGCAAAAGCATCAGCAGCAACAGTTTTGTGTGCCATTCTGTGGGTGACCACTATTCATGGTAGTTTTGTCATTAAGACAATCCCATGGCACAGTTTTGGCCATTCTGCCTAGAAGCTTAACCTCAAGTCTTATTCTCTAGGTCTTTCAACAATTATGTTAGCTATCCAATATCTTTTTAATAAACTTCTGCTTAATCAAACTAAATCAGCTTCTGTTGTTTACAACAGACTGATATAATAATTTGTCTTAAATTCCAAAACATTAGACATTTAATAGTTGGTTGATACACTTCCCAGGACAGACCAATGTCATAAGTATTATGTGTATAAATTAAGTAATACTCCACTGAAGAGATGTTTTGGGCTGGCAATAGTGAGGGAGGATTGGCATGTTAGAGCTGGAAAATAAAGACAAGCAAGTTCAATGATGCAAATATAACGCAGATTGATGCAGCTGAAAAGAAAGGGAATAACAAATAATAATGATGAGATAGGATTCTGACCCAATTAAATTATATTTATATTTTCAGAAAGATGAAATAAAGACCAAACCTCTGGATATATGGTAAGTTTTACTTTCATTAAATGGACATGATTTTTAAAAATAGATATCTAGCTCTATTCCATGCCTAGCAGGGGATTAGGCTATAGTGAACTTGAGGGATAGCCTACAGTTTTTTAATGACTAAAAACCGGCAGTGGGTAGCATGTATGAATAAATACAGAAAGTTGCTGTTTCTCTTTTTCATTTATCAAAATGCTCTAATAGTAAAAATAAAAGATAGTCTCATATATAGTCAAGTTCTGAGCTTAAACATTGGATAACAATTGTGCTTTTACATTAAAATATCATCAAGGTGCAAAAATAACAAGCCCACAATAAAGTTAAAATAAAAACTCACGAGGTAAAACGACATCATTTTGAACTTACTGGTTTTTTTTTTTCTGTTATATTTAAATGTCCTACACAGACAAGACCATTTTAGAGGATTTTCTATTTTCTCACTTGCAATGTTTTCTTTTCTGAGTTCATGAACCAGCATTTAATGGCATCCAATGGCAATAAAATAGTAGCTTTTAAATACCCACATTAGATGGTTTCCTAGGGAAATAGCTATGTGCTTGGATGAGTCTGGCACTATGCCTCAAATGTCAACAATATTCAGGGTGTGTCAGATTTCCAAAGATAAAATGTGTTCCAGACACCTAAGGATGGCTTGGCTTCCATCACTGTGCAATTCAAACCTGGAAACTGTCAACAGAGGTGCCCAGCTGTGCTTGCCTGCATGAATGAAATGGAGGAACAGAAGTCAATTTCGAAAGAAGCCAAGGATCAGGACCTGAACAATTTTAAAGAATAAAAACAGAAGATTGAATTATAACCAGAAATAAGTCAATGACTAGTATCAACCACTGAGCATGGGTGCAACATGTTTCTCTTGGCAGTGGGTAGAAACACCAGTCCCCTAAAGAGTCTTTATGGCTGTGGTCCCCTTTAAGATAGAAAGACCCAAGTTTCTTAAAATAAAGTAATCCAGAAAGTAAAAGAAAATGAGATATGCTTTTGTGCCCTTGGTGCTGCTGCAGCAGAAACAATAAGAGAAAGAGGTATTGTTATTCTTATTACTAGCAAAAACCGTGACATGAAAGTAGAAGTAGACTTTTTTGGTTATTATTTTATTCTTCTCCATGATTCTGAAAATCACACAATTCAAAGAAAGACAGGTATGTTGTAATGCTCTGATTTCCTTTATTATTTGGGGTAGACAAATGAGATAAAGACTTACCAGACAAATGTGACTATATAAGCTAAGCATTCTTTCCTATAATAATAATAATAATAATAATAATAATAACAACAACCAGGGGCCGGGCACAGTGGTTCACGCCTGTAATCCCAGCAATTTGGGAGGCCAAGGCGGGTGGATCACTTGAAGTCAGGAGTTTGAGACCAGTCTAGCCAACATGGCGAAACTCTGTCTCTACTAAAAATACAAAAATTACCCAAGAGTGGTGGCACGCGACTGTAATCCCAGCTACTTAGGAGGCTGAAGCAGGAGAATAGCTTGAACCTGGAGGGTGGAGGTTGCAGTGAGCTGAGATGGTGCCTCTGTACTCCAGGCTGGGTGACAGAGTAAGACTCTGTCTCAAATAAATAAATAAACAAACAAACAAAATAACCAGGATAATGTAAGATAAAAGTAAAAGTTCCATTTAAAATTAGGAGATGACATCATTTGGCTGTTTCCCCACATAAATCTCATCTCTAATCATAATCTCCACATGTCAAGGGAGGGACATGGTGGGATGTGATTGCATCACGGGGGTGGTTTTCCCCATGCTGTTCTCATGATAATGAGGAAGCGCTCATGAGATCTGTTGATTTGAAAGTGATGGTTCCCCCTGTGCGCGCACGCTCTCTCTCTCTCTCTCCTGCCACCTTATGAAAAAGGTACTTACTTTCTCTTCACTTTCTCTCATGATTGTAAGTTTCCTGAGGCTTCCCCAGCCATGAGAACTGTGAGTAAATTAAACCTCTTTCCTTTATATATTACCCAGTCTCAGGTGGTTCTTTATGGCAGTGTCGAAATGGACTAACACAACATATGTCTACAGGAAGTTTACTTTTCGAGCAAAGAACATACGTATGAATTAAAGAAATAGATACCTTTAAATAAGCAAACACAGAAAATGGGCACCAAGAGTGGAGTATTGCTATAAAAATAAGATGAAAATGTAGAAGTGATTTTGGAAATGGGTAATGGGCAGGGGTTGGAACAGTTGAGAGGGCTCAGAAGAAGACAGGAAGATGTGGAAAGGTTTGGAACTTCCTAGAGATTTGTTGAATGGTTTTGCACAAAATGCTGATAGTGATATGGATGATGAAGTCCAGGCTGAGGTGGTCTCAGATGGAGATGAAGAATTTATTGGGACTGGGGTAAAGGTGACTCTTGTTATGCTTTAGCAAAGATACTGGCAGTGAGTGTTTTGCCCCTGCCCTAGAGATCTGTGGAACTTTGAACTTGAGAGAGATGATTTCAGGTAATCAGTGGAAAATATTTCTAAGCAACAAAGAATTCAAGCAGTTACCTGGCAGATTCTGAAAGCATTCAGTCATATACATTCCCAGTGATTATCTGAAACTGGAACTTTTCTTTACAAGGGAAGCAGAGCATAAGAGTTTGGATAATCTTTAGCCTGACCATGAGGTAGAAAAGAAAAACCCATTTCCTGGGGAGAAATTCAAGCTAGCTGTAGAAATTTGCATAAGTAATAAGGAGCTAAATGTTAATAGCCATGACAAGGGGGAAAATGTCCCTAGGGCATGTCAGAGATCCTCATTGCAACCTCTCCCATCACAGGCCTGGAGGCCTAGGAGGAAAAGATGGTTTCATGTGCTGGGCTCAGGGCCCTACTGCTCTGTGAAACCTCAGGATTTGGTGCCCTGTGTACTAGCTACTCCATCTCCAGCTGTGGCTAAAAGGATCCAATGTACAGCTCAGGCCATGACTTCAGAGGGTGTAAGCCCCAACCCTTGGCAGCTTCCATTTGGTTTGGGGCCTACACAGAAGACAAAGGTTGAGCTTTGGGAGCCCACACCTAGATCTCAGAAGCTGTAGGGAAATGTCTGGATGTCCAGGCAGAAATCTGCTGCAGAGGCAGAGCCCTCACAGAGAACCTCTACTAAGGCAATGCAGAGGGTAAATGTTGGCTTGGAGCCCCCACACAGAATCCCTACTGGGGCACTGCCTAGTGGACCTGTGAGAAAAGGGCCACCATCCACCAGACCCCAGAATGGTAGACCTACCAACAGCTTGTACCATGCACTTGGAAAAACTGCAGGCACTCAATGTCAGCCCATGAAAGCAGCTGTGGGGACTGTACCCTGCAGAGCTACAGGGATGGAACTTCCCAAGGCCTTGGAAGCCACTGCTTGCATCAGCATGCCCTGAATGTGAGACATGGAGTCAAAGGAGATTATTTTGGAGCTTTAATATTTAATGACTGCCCTGCTGTGTTTCAGACTTCCATGGGGCTTGTAGCCCCCTTTGTTTTGGTCAATTTCTCCAATTTGGAGTGGAAATATTTATCCAATGCCTGTACCCCCATTGTATCTTGGAGGTAACTAACTTACTTTTCATTTTACAGGCTCATAAGGGAAGGGATTTGCCTTGTCTCAGATGAGACTTTGGACTAGACTTTTGAGTTAATGCTAGAATGAGTTAAGCCTTTGGGTGACTATTGGGAAGGCATGATTGCTTTTGAAATGTGAAAAGCACATGAGATTCGGCAGGGGCCAGGGGTGAAATAAAATAATTTGGTTCTGTGTCCCCACCCAAATCTTATCTTAATTGTAATCCCATGTGTCAAGGGATGGACCTTGGACCAAGGGATGGTGACTGGATCATGGAAGCAATTCCCCCCATGCTGTTCTCATGATAGTGAGGGAGTTCTCCCGAGATCTGATGTTTTAAAAGTGACAGTTTCCCCTGTGCTCTGTCTTCTGTTGCCTTGTGAGGAAGGTACTTGCTTCTCCTTCACCTTCTGTCATGATTTTAAGTTTCCTGAGGCCTCTCCAGCCATGTAGAACTGTGAATCAATTAAACCTCTTTCCTTTATATTATAAATTACTCAGTCTCAGGCAGTTCTTTGTAGCATGTGAAAACAGACTAATACAGGATAAAAATGTCAGGATATATTTAAGAGCTTCTAAAAACTTCCATTAAATATAGGAGTCAATGAGAGAAAGTGGAGAGAAGCTGAGGAAAGAATCCAGAAGCTGCAGAAAGTTCTAGGAAAAATGCATTTCCTGAAGGTGATAGGTATACTTGAATGCACAACAACAATATCCTTTAACTGGGTCAACAAATGAGAAAAATAGTGAGCAGCTTAATCCCAGAAGTCATTAAATCCCAGAAGTCCCTCAGGATCAAGTTACAATCGAGAAGCAGAGGAGATCTATGACATGAAAATGACATTTGCAGGAAGAAGTCTGTCTTTGTGCTAATTTAGAAGAAAGCAATTAGGTTCTAAAAGCATCTTAAAATTCTACTCTGTCCCAGCAACCAAGAACATCTTGCAAACACTGTCCAACTCATTCAAAACACAGGTAACAATAATAATTAGCAAAGGGCTAATGCAATTCATTTAAAGGCAAGTATAAAAAGTAATTAGCACATTATCCAATAAATAAGTTATAAAGAAAAAGGAAGAATAGATTAGCAAAATTTTGAAATAAATAAAGAATAGCCCAGAAAAAAAATGTTGATATGGAGCAAATAAAGAGCCTAGGCCAATCTTTGTCCCCAAATTAAAACAAAATAAGCAAATAACAAAATTTAATGAAACTATTGCTTCTATGAAGGAAAATGCAACAATACAACAAAGATGCCGGACATCAGGGAACAGATGGCAAGAAAGCAGCAAGACATGAAATTGCATTGGCTAAACATAGAAAATAAAAGGCAAAAATAAAATAAACAAAGAAATGAAAAAGATATGAGAAGGAATACAAAAGCAAAGGGACACTGTAAAAAACATAGATGATAGAAACGAGAGAAAGAGAGAAGGATAGAAAATGAGATAGAATTAAAGAAATAATTAAACAGAAAAAATACATAAAAAGACGAAGATGTGCAACATGTACATAATTGGAATTGCTACAAAACTTAAATCAAGACAAAATTACAGAACAAATATTTAAATATAATTCAAAGAAATTTTCTTGAAATTATAAAGAAAGGCTTGAATGTGTCCGTGTGTGTCCATATGCGTGTGTGTGTGTGTGTGTGTGTATGTATGTGTGTGAAGACACACCACATGCCAGGAAAAATTAATCTAGAAGAGTCAATACTGAAAAACTACCTGGAAAGCATGCCATATTATGTTTCTTCAACCTCCACAGAAACATTTAATGTCAGAAGACGTGATCTAAACAATCCTATACAGAAAAAAAATTTAACTGAGGGAATAATTTTCGGCCCAACTGACTTCTAGGTATAAGGGCCATAGACAAAGAGTTTGCAATAGTCAAGAAACCAGATAACATTACTTCCACTAATCTTTCTTGAAAAAAACTACTAGAGAATAAGTTTAGCTATTATGATATAATGTACATTGAATATACTTAACAATAATACACCTAAGGCTAAGACAAATGTGGGGTTTACAGTGACATATCAGTGTAAATATTGTATGTCCTACAAGTAAGAAATATCCTGACAAAAATTGAAATGAGCAAGGAGGAAAAAGACAGATTAAGCATCCTGATTGTCTTACCTCAAATCACTGGAATTAAAAAGAAATTAAAAATTAACAAAGTAATAGAAGTGTATGCATATCTGTTACATAAAAGTAAACACACAAACCATACTATTACTAAATAGTATAAAGTGTGGAAGGGAAAGAGAAGATGAATAGGAAGAAAAGATGTGCTAAGTTTATTATTCTTTTTCTTGCTAGGGAACTAATAAACTATACACACACAAACACACACACACACAAAATATACACATGTGAAAGAAAACAAACCACATATTGAAAGATACAGTGATGATGATAATTACAATGACAGGAAACATAAGTCAAAGTAACATATTGGATGTAAAATTAAATATATCTGTATTTTGGACAACTTAAAATAAGCTAAATATATCTATTGAATAGAAAATAATTTTGAATTAGATCATAAAGCTACATAAAATTTTATTCAAAATAGGACTCAGAGTTAAATAAGTTGCATCCTGAACAACTCTACTAGATTTCAATAGTCTAAATGAATAAAATTCAAGACCATGTAGTACACAATCATTGTATATGGGGGTGGAATATGTGATACTATGGAACACAGTTAAACCAAAGGTTAAAAATAAGTGAATGGACAAAGCTGTATCGTTCAAATGCAAACAAAACATCCAGAGTCATGATCTTAATATAATCAAGGTTGAATTCAAAATAACAAGAATTAAACAAATGAAGAGTGATGTATTATTATATATTGTTAAAGCATGGAGTCCAAAATGAAAAAACATATTATAAGGCTGAAACATGCCATTCAAAAAGAAAATAAAACAGTGATGAATATCTACCGATCAAACAACAGGGTGTCATCATTTGTCAAACAAAAACTGCAAAAGTAGCAGGGAGAAATAGAAACATAGCAGTAAGAGGAGGCAAATGTACTACTGTTTGTCCATGACACATCAATTGGGCAAACCAACAAGCAAGACTCATTTATCTACTGTCTTCAAGAGACTCATCTCACAATAACACCAATAGAGTCAAAGTATAGGGTTGGAGAAAGATCTATCATTCATATGGAAAAAAAGAGCAGAGGTCACTACTCTTGTATCAGATAATACAGATTCTACACCAGTAATAGTAAAACAGGACAGAGAACAGCATTACATTATGATACAGGGCTAAATTCAACAAGTAGACATAACTACCCTAAATAGAAACACACTCAACATTGGAACACCCAGATTCATAAAACAAGTACTTCTAGACCTATGAAAATATTTAGACAGCCACACAAAAATAGCGGGGGACTTCAACACTCACAGACAGTGTTAGGTCATTAAGGCAGAAAACTAACAAACATTCCAGACTTAAGTTAAACACTTGACCAATGGGACCTAATAGACATCTACAGAAGATAGAGTCATCCAGAAACTACAGAATATACATTATTTTCCCCAGCACAAGAAACATACTGCAAGATCTACTGCATGCCTAGCCATAAAGCAAATCTCAATAAATTCAAAAAAATTGAAAATATACCAGCCAAACTGTCAGGCCACAGTGGAATACAAATAGAAATCAATGCCACATAGATCTCCCCAAACCACACAATTACATGGACATTAAACAACTTACTCCTAAATGAATTTTGGGCAAACAACAAAATTAAGGCAGAAATCAAAACACTTTTTGACATAAGTGAAAACAGAGACACAACATACCAAATATCTGGGATACAGCAAAAGCAATGTTAAGAAGAATATCTATAGCACTAAACACCTTGTTCAAAAAGTTGGAAAGATCTGAAATTGATAATGTAACATTATACTTATAGGAAAATAGAATAACAAGAACAAACTAACTCCAAAGCTAGTAGAAAAGAAAAAACAGAATGGAATGAAATTAAGATCCAAAAATAAATACAAAAAATCAAAGATACCAAAAGCTTGTCATTTGAATGAATAAACCAGATCAATAGATTGCTACCTAGATTATTAAAAAAGAGAAGATCCAAATAAGCAAAATCAGAAACAACAAAGGTAACAACACAACTAATCTCACAGAAATACAAAAGGTGCCCAATAACTTTTGTAAACACCTCTATGCTCACAAACTAGAAAATATAGAAGAAATGGATAAATTCCTGGAAATGCACAACCTCCCAAGGTTCAACCAGGAGTAAATTAAAACCCTGAACAGACAATTATCAAGCTCCAAAATTGAACTAGCAATAAGAAACTCATCAACCTTAAAAAGCACTAGACCAGATGAATGCATAGCCAAATTCTACCAGATGTACAGAAAACAGCTGGCACTAATTCTACTGAAATTATTCCAAAAAACTGAGGAGGAGGTATTCCTCCCTACTGATTCTATGAAGCCAGCATCACCCTGATACCAAAACCTAAAGACAAAACAAAACAAAAAAAAACCCCAACAAACTGCAGCCCAACATTCCTACTGAACGTAGACACAAAATCCTCAACAAAATACTAGCAAACTGAATTGAGCAATACATGGAAAAGTTAATTCACCACAATCAAGTAGGCTTCATTCCTGGGATGCAAGGTTGGTTAAACATACCAAATCAATAAATGTGATTCACCACATAAGCAGAGTTAAGAACAAAACCGTATGATCACCTCAATACATACAGAAAAAGCTTTCAATAAAATCCAGCATCCCTCCATAATAAAAATTCTCAATAAACTAGACATGGAAGAAACATACTTAAAATAGTAAGAGCCATCTATAACAAACCCACAGATAATATTATACTGAATAGGAAAAAGCTGTAAGCATTCCCCTTAAGAACTGGTACAAGACAAGAATGCTTACTCTAACCACTCCTATTCAACATAGTACGGGAAATGCTAGCAAGAGCAATCAGACAAGAGAAAGACAAATAAAGGCATTCAAATAGAAAAAGAAAAAGCCGAACTATCTCTCTTTTGGATAATATGATTCTATACCTAGAAAACACTAAACTCTCTGCCAAAAACTTCTGAAAATGATAAGCAACTTGAGTAAAGTTTCAGGATACAAAATCAATGTACAAAAATCAGTGGTGTTTCTATACACCAATAATGTTCAAGCAGAGTGCCAGATCAAGAATGCAATTCCATTTACAATAGCCACACACACACAAATAAAATAACTAGGAATATATCTAACCAAGAAGGTAAAAGATCTCTACAAGGAAAGCTACAAAACGCTGCTGAAAGAAATTATAGATGACATAAACACATGCAAAAACATTCCATTTGTCATGGTCTAGAAGAATCAATATTGTCAAAGTGTTCATACTGCCTAAAGCAATCTACAGATTCAATGCTATTCCTATCAAACCATGAATATCATTTTTCACAGAATTAGAAGAAATTATTCTAAAATTCATATGGAACGAAAAGAAAGTCCAAATCGCCCAAACAATCTTAAGCAAAAAGAATGAAGCTGGAGGCATCATATTACCAAAATTAAAAAGTATATTATAAGGCTACAGTAACTAAAACAGCATGGTATTGGTACCTAAACAGACTTATTGACCAATTGAACAGAATAGTGAGCCCAGAAATAAAGCCACACACCTACAGCCATCTGATTTTCAACAAAGTTGACAACAATAAGCAATGGGTAAAGGACTCCATATTAAATAAATGATGCTGGGATAAGTGGCTATCTATATGCAGAAGATGAAACTGGACCCCTACTTTTCACCACATAGAAAAATCAACTCATGATAGGTTAATGACTTAAATGTAAGACCTCAAACTATATGAATCCTAGGAGAAAACCTAGGAAACACCATTCTGGTCATAAGCCTTGGGAAATAATTTATGACTAAGTCCTCAAAAGCAATTGCAGCAAAACCAAAAATTGCAAAATGGGGCCTAATTAAACTAAAGAACTTCTTCACAGCAAAAGAAACTATTAACAGAATAAACAGATGACCCATAGAATGGGAGAAAATATTCACAAACTATGCATCCAACCAAGGTCTAGTATCTACAATCTGTGAGGAACTCAAACAATTCAATAAGCAAAAAATACATAATCCCATTAAAAAGTGGGCAAAAGACATGAACAGATACTTCTTAAAAGAAGACATGCAAGTGGCCAACAAACATATGAAATAATAATCAACATCACTAATCATCAGTGAAATACAAATCAAAGTACGATGAGATACCATCTCGCACCAATCAGAATGGCTATTATTAAAAAGTCAAAAAACAACAGATGCTGGCAGAGAAAAGTGTATGCTTATACACTGTTGGTGGGAATGTAAATTAGTTCAGTTACTGTGGAAAGCAGTATGGAGATTTCTCAAACACTTAAAACAGAATTACCGTTCAACTCAGTAATTTCATTACTGGGTGTATATTGAAAAGAAAATAAATTATTCTACCAAAAAGACACATGCACTCAAATGTTCACTGCAGCACTAATCACAATAGCAAAGACATGGAATTCACTTAGGTGCCTATCAGTGGTATATTGGAGAAAGAAAATATGGTACATAATACCATATAATTCCACATAGGCATAAGAAAGAACGAAATCCTGTCCTTTGTAGCAACATAAATGCAGCTGGAGGCCATTATTCTAAGTGAATTAACACAGGAACAGCAAACCAGATACTACATGTTCTAACTTATAAGTGGGGACTAAACATTAGTTACTCATGAACATAAATATGGCAACAATCTGGGGACTAATAAGGGGGAGGAAGAGGAGGGAGGCAAGGGTTGAAGAAAAATTTAAAACACTGTGAGTTACATGAAAACTTATGCCACTGTGAAGTGCTTCTATGTTCTTGGATAAGAAAACTCAACTTTGTAATAATTTTAATTTAATTATTTTAAAATTAATTAGTTTGTAAAGTAATTTATAAATACAACACAAAATATTATTAATATTAATTATTAATATTTTTTCACATTTAGATAAGGTGAAGATTTTACATCAAAATAAAATACAGGCATACTTTTTTAAATTGCACTTTGCTTTATTGCATTTTGCAAATTTAAGGCTTGTGGCAACTCTGCATCAAGCAAATCTATAGAGGTCATTATTCTAACAGCATTGTGTTTACTTCATGTCTCTGTGTCACATTTTGGTAATTTATGCAATATTTCAAACTTTTTTTATTATTGTATTTGTTATAGTGAGCTCTGATCAGTGATATTTGATGTTGTTGTTTTGTAATTGTTTTGAAGTGTCACAAACTGTGCCCATAAGAGACTGAACTTAATCGATAGATGTTGTGTGTGTTCAGATTGCTCTACCAAGAGATCATGCTTCTGTCTTTCTTCCTCTCCTTGGGACACCCCTATTTCCTGAGATATAACAATATTGAAATTAGGTCAATGAATAACCCTACAATGGCCTTCCTGTTCAAGTGAAAGGAAGAGTTGCATGTCTCTAACTTTAATTCAAAAGCTAGAAATGTTTAAGCTTAGTAAGGAAGGCACACTGAAAGCCAAGTTGTAGGCCTCTTGCATCAGTTAACCAAGTTAGGAATGTAAATAAAAAATTATTGAAGAAAACTAAAAGTGCTACTCTAGTGAACACATGAATGATAAGAAAGAGAAACAGTCATGTTGCTGATATGGAAGACATTTTAGTAGTCCAGTTAAAGATCAAATCACCCACAGATTCTATTACATAAAGTCTACTTCAGATTAAGGCCATAATTCTCTTTAATTCTATTAGGGCTGAGAGAGGAAGGGAAGCTGCAGTGGAAAAGCTAGCAAAGGTGGGTTCATTTCACAAGGTTTAAGGAAAGAATCTATCTCCATACATAAAAGACATGGTGAAGCACCAAGTGCTTATGCAGAAACTGCAGCCGATATGTAGCTAAGGTAATTATGACAGTGGCTACACTAAACAACAGATTTTCAATGTAGACAAAACAGTCTTGTATTGGAAGAAGATGCCACTGAAGACTTTCATAGCTAGGGGAGAAGCGAATGCCCAGCTTCAAAGTTTTGAAGGACAGGCTGACTGTCTTGATAGGGGATAATGCAGCTGTGGACTTTAAATTGAAGCCAGCCCTTATTTACCATTCTGAAAATCCTAGCGCCCTTGAGAATCATGCTAAATCTACTCTGCCTGTTCTCTATAAATGAAGCAACAGCCTGGATGACAGCACATGTATTTACAAGATGGTTTACTGAATATTTGAAGCCCACTGTTGAGACCTACTGCTCAGGAGAAAAGATTTCTTTCAAAATATTACTGCTCATTGATAAAAGTTCTGATGGAGTTGTACAAGAAGATTAATGTTGTCTTCATGTCTGCTGACACACAATTCATTTTGCAGCCCATATATCCAGGAATAATTTCAACTTTCAAGTCTTATTATTTAAGAAATAGATTTTGTAAGGCCCTGGCTGCCATAGAGAGTGATTCCTCCAATAAATCTGGGCAAAGTAAATTGAAAACTTTCCGGAAAGGGTTCGCCACTCAATATGCCATTGAGAATATGTGTAATTCGTGGGAGGAGTTCATGATATCAACATTAAAAGGAGTTTGGAAGAAATTGATTTAACCCTTCATGGATGACTTGGATGGTTTCAAGACTTCCATAGAGGAAGTAACTGCAAATATGGTGTAAACCACAAGAGAATTAGAAGTAGAGTCTGAACATTTGACTGAATTGCTGCAATGTCATTATAAAACCTGAACAAATGAGGAGATGCCTCTTATGAGTGAGTCAAGAAAGTGGTTACTTCAGATGGAATTTACTCTTGGTGAAGATGCTATGGACATTGTAGAAATGACAACACAAGAGTTAGGATATCACATGAACGTAGTTACTGAAATATCTCTTCTGTTCTATTGGTCTTGCTGTATGATCATGTTTAATATAGTGCTATTTTAATTAAAAGCTTTATAGTATGCTTTAATATCTGTCAGGATTGTACTTCCTCATTGTTCTTCTCTCACAGTTTTATTGACACTTCTTTTTTATAGTTATTCCTCGCAGATATTGTGGGTTTGACTCCAGACCACCACAATAAAGCAAATATTGCAATAAAGTATGTCACACAAATTTTTTTGTTTCCCAGTGCATGTAAAAGTTATATTTACACTATACTGTAGTCTATTAAGTGTGGAATAGCATTATATCTAAGAAAATAATGTACATATCTTAGTTAAAATACACTATATTGCTAAAAAATTCTAATGATCATCTGAGCCTTCAGTGAGTTGTAATCCTTTTACTGGTGGAGATCTTGCTTCCATGTAGATGGCTGCTGACTGATCAGGGTGGTAGTTGATGATGGCTAGGGTGACTGTGGCAATTTCTTAAAATAGGAAAATTATTAAGTTTGCCACATTAATTAACTCTTCCTTTCATGCAAGATTTCTCTTTGGCATGTGACAGAGTTTAATACCATTTTACCCATGGTAGAACTTATTGCAAAATTGGAATCAATCCTCTCAAATTCTGCCACTGCTTTATCAACTAAGTTCATGTGATATGTAAGGCATCTCAAGTAATTGGGAAAAATAGACTATTGAATTAATGGCATTGTGACACTGTGGGTAACATCTGGAAAAAATTAAATTATGTCCCATATTTGATACTGCATACCAAGATAACTTCCAAAACAATAAAAATTTTAATGCAAAAACCAAAATGTTAAAAATACTAAAAAACAATGCAAGAATTGTTTTATAACCTCAAAGTGAAGGTGACCTCTGTAACTATGACACAAATTCCAGAAGCCACAAAAGAGTAGCCTAATATATTCACCTCTGTAAAACTTGTAACAACAACAACAACAACAAAAAACTTCTGTATCATGAAACTAAACACAAAATAAAAACCCATAACAAACTGGGAAAAAATTATTTTATTTTTTTGACAAAAGGCTAAACTCCCATATATGTAAGAGTTCTTATTGGTTAGTAAGAAAGATAACAACCCAGAAGAAAAATAAAGAATTTTATGAACAGATGTTTTATAGAAAGTTAGCTGCAAATGACTCTTGAGCATATAAAAAGATATTCTTCACTCCTGGTAACAGAAATACAACTGAAAACTATATGGAGATATATTTTACCTATCAGATTTGCAAGATTAAATTTGAAAATTTGCTAATACAGCATTGGTGAGGAAGTAGGAAACAGATGCTTTCATACCTCGATTCTGGGATGGCAGATTGGTACAGTATGAAAAAGTGGCACTTTGGCAGTGTATATTGCAACAGTTTATATCCATCAATCCAACAAATCCACTTCTAAGAATTTACCTGAGAGGTTTACTTGCATATATGCAAATAAAGATGTACAAGGATATATGTGTAAAACCGTGCAGCCCTATTTGTGACAGCAAATATGTGTAAACAACCTTATTTTCATCTATACAGAAATAGTAAAATAAATGATATACCTAACCAAACAGTATTTAAACGTTTTTAAATTCTCATGTATTAACATGGGGAGATTGTCAAGATACACTTAATGGGGAGGAAGGGCAAGTTTGTAACAGTCTAGTACAATACCATAATGTAGAAGTGTGTGTGTGTTTTCCTTATTTAAAAAATAATATCTGAAAAGATGAAGAAACTAGGTTGGACGCAGTGGCTCAGACCTGTAATCCCGGCACTTTGGGAGGCTGAGGCAGGTGGACAGCTTGAACCCAGAAGTTTGAGACCAGCCCGGGCAACACCCTGTCTTTACAAAAAGCAGAAAAAAATAGGTGGATGCGGTGGCACACCTTTGTAGTCCCAGCTACTCAGGAGTCTGAGGTGGGAGGATCCCCTGAGCCTGGGAGGCAGAGATTGGAGTGAACTGAGATCCTGCCACTGCATTCCAGCTGAGGTGACAGAGCAAGACCTTATCTCAAAACCAAACCAAACCAAAACAAACAAACAAACAAACAAACAAACAAACAAAAAAACTAGGAGTGATTACCCATAGGAAGACAGATGAATGCGGATGGTAAACAGGAAGGGAAGAAAACTTTTCACTACTTACCTTTTATACTTCTTGATATTTGTTTCATGCTTATTAAACAGTAGCAATTTACTAAATAAAACAATTTTTTAAACTGAGATATATATTCCCAGTTTGCACAATATTACAAAACTTAATTTTCTGAAGTGTAATCTAGTTTTGACATTCATTTATAAACCTGAAGTGGTGTGGCACACTTTTATACTTTTATGTTTATTCCTTGGCCCTCTGCAGGCTAGATTCTACTGAATTTGCTCTTTCAAAACTCACTAACAGCTTCCTAATTCCCAAACCCAATAACGACTTTTCCGTTCTCCTCTCATTTGAATTCCCTTCTGTGTTGGATGCTGCTGTCCACCTCCTTCCTTACTGAAACACTGCTCCTTTGTCAGTACTTTATCACCTACTAAAGTCCTGGCTCTCCTTCATAGCATTCACTCTCCCTTGAGCTCTACAAATAGCAGGATAAGAATAAGATTGTTTTCAATTGTCTTGGTTAAATACCTTACCACCCTTGACATTTGCTGGAGCTTGTAATTCTTACTGTGTAAAGCACTTAATTATCAAAAGCCCTGTTGCCAACAACTGAAGATTATCTTTGGTTGAAGGGGCAGGAAATAATTAGGAGCTTTGTTATTTCATTTCCTTCTAGTTACTATTCTGTTTTGAAGGTGGTATACAGAATACTTAGAAGCAGTAGAATTGGAGCCCCGGACTTGAGAGGAACAGCCTTTGAAACCAGATTACCTGGGCTCAAAGTCCAACTTCATTCCTCACTAGGGTGTAACCTTCAGCCAGTTATTCAAACTTAGCTAAGTGAGTTACTACAACTGTGCCTGTCTTGCTTACTTCTCCCTAAAATGGAGGAGCCATGATAGTACCTAGTTCATTGCACTCTTGGGTAGTATTTATGAGGGAATAGACATAGAATCACTTTGAACCATTCCTGGTATCCGGGCTCTTGCATCTATGGCTAGTAACAGTCCATGTAGAAAATTCTAGAGCACTAATTCCAGAGTCAGCACCCTGAATTCTAGTCTCATTTCTACTACTACCTTGATCTATGTTTTGGATACATTTTCTGAGTTTCAGCTTCCCTGTTTATAAAACAGAAGGCTAAAATACAATCTCAAAAATTCTTTTCTGTCAATATAATTCTAAACACCTGCTTTGAGGAACAATGTCTTAAGCCCGTTATTTCAAAGTCTCATAGCTAAAGCACTGCTTTGTGTATGAATTGGGAAGCTTTTCTGAAGGTCAGGATTAATAACTTTACAAAATGGGAAACATACAGGCTTGTTTTATGAAGACATTTAGTATTTTACTTAGTTTTAAACAAAGCCACTTCTGTTAGGACAAGAAAAAAATCATATTCTTAAGAGATAAAGTGGTTCTAAAGTTGAATATTTATCTAATCAACACAGGTTCTTAGAAATTTATAATATTGGGGAATAAAACCAAAATTGCACAGATTAGAAATAGATTGATCAGGCAGGGCACAGTGGCTTATGCCCTGGGAGTCTGAGGCAGGTGGATCGCTTGAGCTCAGGAGTTCAAGACCAGCCTGGGCAACATAGCAAGACCTCTGACTGTACAAAAACTACATACACACACACATGCACACATGAATGCACACACATGCATGGATATATACACAGCTGGGCATGGTGGTGCATGCCTGTAGTACCAACTGCTCAGGAGACTGAGATGGGAGGATCTTTTGAGCTAAGATCATGCCACTGCACCACAGCCTGGGCACTAGAGAGAGACTCAGTCTCAAAAAATAAATACACAAATAACAAATAAAAAAAGAACAGAAAAAGAAAAAAGAAAGAAATCAGCTGATCAACAGAAAAGCCCTTACATTAGAAATAAAATATTTATTGAATGAGGGGAGGCAGTTTCCAAGGTGGCCAAATAGGGAACAGCTCCAGTCTGCAGCTCCCAGTGTGATTGATGTAGAAGATGGTTGATTTCTACATTTCCAACTGAGGTACCTGGTTCATCTCCTTGGGACTGGTTGGACAGTGGGTGCAGCCCACGGAGGGTGAGCCAAAGCAGGGCGGGCATCGCCTCACCTGGGAAGCACAAAGAGTCAGGGGATTTCCCTTTCCTAGCCAAGGGAAGCCATGACAGGCTGTACCTGGAAAAATGGGACACTCCCATACAAATACTGTGTTTTTCCCAAGGTCTTAGCAACCAGCAGACAAGGAGATTCTCTTCCATACCTGGTTTAGCAGGTCCCACACCCACAGAGTCTTGCTCACTGCTAGCACAGCAGTCTGAGATATAACTGTGAGGTGGCAGCCTGGCTGGGGGAGAGGCATCTGTCATTGCTGAGGCTTGAGTAAGGTAAACGAAGTGGCTGGGAAGCTCGAACTGGGCAGAACCCACCATAGCTCAGTAAGGCCTACTGCCTTTACAGACTCCACCTCTGTGGGCAGGGCATAGCTGAACAAAAGGCAGCAGACAACTTCTGCAGACTTAAACATCCTTGTCTGACAACTCTAAAGAGAGCAGTGGTTCTCCCAGCACAGCATTTGAGCTGTTGAGAACGAATAGACTGCCTCCTCAAGTGGATACCTGACCCCCATGTCACCTAACTGGGAGACACTTCCCAGTAGGGGCCAACAGATACCTCATATAGGCGGGTGCCCCTCTGGGACAAAGCTTCCAGAGGAAGAATCAGGCAGCAACATTTTCTGTTTTGCAATATTTGCTGTTCTGCAGTATCTGCTGGTGATACCCAGGCACACAGGGTCTGGAGTGGACCTCCAGCAAACTCCAACAGACCTGCACCTGAGGAACCTGACTGTTAGAAGGAAAACTAACAAACAGAAAGGAATAGCACCAACATCAACAAAAAGAACATCTACACCAAAACCCCATCTGTAGGTCACCAACCTCAAAGAGCAGAGGTAAATAAAAACCACAAAGGTGGGGAAAAACCAGAGCAGAAAACCTGAAAATTCTAAAAAACAGAACACCTCTTCTCCTCCAAAGGATCACAGCTCCTTGCCAGCAATAGAACAAAGCTGGATGGAGAATGACTTTGATGACTTGATGGAAGTAACCTTCAGAAGGTCAGTAATAACAAACTTCTCTGAGCTAAAGAAGCATGTTCAAACCCATTGCAAGGAAGCTAAAAACCTTGAAAAAAGGTTAGACGAATGACTGACTAGAATGAACAGTGTAGAGAAGACCTTAAATGACCTGATGGAGCTGAAAACCATGGCACAAGAACTTCATGACACATGCACAAGTTTCAATAGCTGATTCAATCAAGTGGAAGAAAGGGTATCAGTGATTGAAGATCAAATAAATGACATAAAGTGAGAAGACAAGGTTAGAGAAAAAGGAGTAAAAAGAAATGAACAAAGCCTCCAAGAAATATGGGACTATGCGAAAAGACCAAATCTATGTTTGATAGGGATACCTGAAAGTGATGAGGAGAATGGAACCAAGTTGAAATGAGGGAAAAAATGTTAAGGGCAGCCAGAGAGAAAGGTCGGGTTACCCACGAAGGGAAGCCCACTAGACTAACAGTGGATCTGTAGGCAGAAACCCTACAAGTCAGAAGAGAGTGGGGGCCAATATTCAACATTCTTAAAGAAAAGAACTTTCATCCCAGAATTTCATATCCTGCCAAACTAAGCTTCATAGGTGAAGGAGAAATAAAATCCTTTACAGACAAGCTCAAGGGTATTCAATTAGGAAAAGAGGAAGTCAAATTGTCCCTGTTTGCAGATGACATGATTGTATATTTAGAAAACCTCATTGTCTCAGCCCCAAATCTCCTTGAGCTGATAAGCAGCTTCAGCAAAATCTCAGGATACAAAATCAGTGTGCAAAAATCACAAGCATTCCTATACACCAATAACAGACAAACAGAGAGCCAAATCATGAGTGAACTCCCATTCACAATTGCTACAAAGAGAATAAAATACCTAGGAATCCAACTTACAAGGGATGTGAAGGACCTCTTCAAGGAGAACTACAAATCACAGCTCAATGAAATAAAAGAGGACATAAACAAATGGAAGGACATTCCACGCTCATGGATAGGAAGAATCAATATAGTGAAAATGGCCATACTGCCCAAAGTAATTTATAGATTCAAGGCCATCCCCATCAAGCCGCCAATTACTTTCTTCACAGAATTGGAAGAAACGAGGTATTTATTTTGACTTCACTAAGTTGAAATTTGAGTATTAGACTTCAACCTTATTTTTGAAAACAAGTCACTCCTTAAATCTCACAATCTTCTAGCCCCTTGGCTAAAACTCTGGGGCTCTGTCTTTAATACATTACTGTCATTTACTCCTTAAGTCCAATATAGTCCTGAGCCTAGGCTGACCATTTGCTTCACTCCATTGCCACAGTGTCTACATTTTCTTCACATCTCAACCTGGTGGCTGCAGACTGGTTGACTTTGGCCTTTTTATTTTCAAGTAATCATGAAGTCCATTGACAAGTGCCTTCTTCTTTAAAGCACTTTCCCTGAATACTTGTATCTCAAGAATTCATATTGATTTGCTGCTCTCTTATTAATAAGTCTAAATTTCTCTGCCAGACTCAGAGTTAGGCCTCCTTTAGCTGCTCTAGTCTCTTTTCTTACTGCTTTCTTCCCCTCTGTTCCATCAATCCCATATATTTCAGTTCCGTCATGGACTCCATACACAATGTCCTCCTCATTACTGATTTCATGCAGGTAATTAGCATGTCAAGTCTTTTCTTTTTGAGACAGGATCTTGCTCTGTTGTCCGGGCTGGAGTGCAGTGGCACAATCATAGCTCACCAAAGCCTTGAAGTCCTGGGCTGCAGTGATCCTCTCGCCTTAGCCTCCTAAATAACTAGGACTACAGGCATGCACCACTAAACCTAATTTTTTTGTAAATATGTTGTAATTTCTTTTTGTTATGTTGCCCAGGCTGTCAGGCCTTATTTTTTTATTGAAGCTTTACATATTTACTGATATCTTTTATGCATTTGCTATTAATAACCCAATTTCATGACTCTCAAATTATTTCAGGTTCATGCATTATTAAAAAAACTTAAATGGTCACCACAATGCAATCTACTTACTTTTTGGGAATATATGACTTGAACTTAAAATTAGTTCTTTTACTGACCAGTTGTGTTTCTGCTGGCAAATCATACTCTGAGCCTCACGACAGTGTTATAAATATTAAATGAAAAAGATGAAAAGCTATTTTGTCAGCCCTAATTGCAATACCAGTACCATTGTTTTCAATATGTTATTTCCATGCAGAACAACACATCCTTAAAGTATTAGATAAATAGAAGGTCTGTTGAAGGCGTTTAACAAGCGTACGAAATATGTTTCAAAAAGCAACAAAGTGAAGTTTCAAATTTTTAAAAAATTGGAGTTAACTGTAAAGCCATTGGTATTAATATAGTTTAGTTCTAATTATTGAATTAGATGGCAATTCTTATTAGAAGGAATTATAACAATAAACTGATGAGACACTGTTTACTGAAGTGTTTGCTAAAAGAAACATTACTATCAGCTGACTACACCCACTACAAGTTACAAGAGACCTTTCCTAATTGCATTGTGTTGTCACTGATAAAAGATCTATTTGTATGAATAGAGAGAGTCTAATTAGGGCCTCTTTGCAGAGTAATGCTGATTCTATATATTTTTTTCCCTGTTACCATTCTTTGTGGTATCCACAGGCAACTACATTGAAATCAGTGTAGACTTGATCTACTGAGGAAGTTTAATGGGAAATGCTAATGACCAGGAAATGTTAATGAGCTGGGAACATATATCCTAGCTGAGATGAAAAGCATCATAAAAGAATAATTAACGTTAGAACTCACAACTTGGTTGCTAAATTATTTTATAATTTAAGAATATAGGACTAAAAAGCAGAAATATAAAGTATTTTGAAAGATTCTTTAGTTGTTGAAGTGTCTTTTCTACACTACTTTAGCGTACACTGAACAAAAGATTTAAAACTGAAGTAGTAACAAAAGTAGAGCTTGTATATACCTATGGAAAGCTAAGACTGTTGGTCTTAGCAGAGACTTTTTTTTTTTTTTTTTTTTTTTTTGAGACGGAGTCTCGCTCTGTCACCCGGGCTGAAGTGCAGTGGTGCGATCTGCGCTCACTGCAAGTTCCGCCTCCCGGGTTCACGCCATTCTCCTGCCTCAGCCTCCTGAGTCGCTGGGACTACAGGCGCCCGCCACCTTGCCCGGCTAATTTTTCGTATTTTTAGTACAGACGGGGTTTCACTGTGTTAGCCAGGATGGTTTCGATCTCCCAACCTCGTGGTCCGCCTGCCTCGGCCTCCCAAAATGCTGGGATTACAGGTGTGAGCCACTGAGCCCGGCCAGCAGAGACTTTTTAAAGAGATTTTTATCTCCTAGAGACAGTCAACTGACCACCAAAATTTGGGCTTCCTTTCCCATAGTTTAGAGTTGTTGTGAAGAAGCAATTGCCCAGATAATGATTATACTTCCAAATTCTCTTTGCATCCAAGTAGGACCATGTGACAATTCTCCCCAGTGGGATATGAACAGAAGTGATCCATTTCTGAGAGAGAGTAAGGAAGGAAGGAAGGAGAAAAAAAATACCAATTAAAAAAAATCTAAATTGTGAGTTGCTTAATGTGTTTCAATAGTACAAGTGTAGATTATTTAACTGAGTTGTTATCTAATTCAGTAAAATGCCTAAACACTAGGATATGATTTAAAGGTATGTCTTGATTATAAATAAGACTCTCAAATATCCTGGTCACTGGTGATGGAGCTTCTCTGCTAAATAAGCTATTATTAGTCTTAGATTTCCTTACCAGGGAGAAGTTCATTACAGTTTCAGCCAAAGGAAGAAAGCAAAGAGCAAGGAATTCAGCTGAACAAAATAAAAGACCCAAGCATTTGAGCAGTATCATTTTAGTTCTGATCAAAATAATTCGAGTTCAGTGTGCATGGTGTGTTAGTGGGAATGTGACTGGTGGTGGCCAGACACTGCTGAAAGAAGAGCCAGAAAGCTAGAAACTCCAAAACATTCTATTTAAAATCTAAGTCCCAGGCAGGTAACTGTAAGAATGAGCTTGATGACTTCAAAGAAATTTTAGGTCAGAAAATAGACAAGTAGCCTCTGACAAAAAGGAGGGTTTTGAATAGCTAGGTCAGAATTGTATCTTTTAAAATTTGGGCTCTTAAGGGAGAAGTTAATTGGATATTAGAGTGGATTCTGAAGGATAGATGCAAAATTTACTAGGAAATTAATGTTTTTCTCATACTTTTATAGTAATATTTAATTGAATTATGTAATAATAAAGCAATACAGCCAGCATAAACCCTTTGGGGAACACAATGACTGTTGGGACATCAGCCAGTGCTTTATTAAAAACTGCCCTCAAACTTAGTGTTTCAAAACATCTACCTTTTAAGATTTTTAATTAACAAATAGTAATTGTATTTATAGGGGGTACAATATGATGTTTTGATACATCTATACATTGTATAAGTTAAATCAAGATTAAATCAAGCTAATAAATATCTATCACCTCATCTACTAATTGTTTTTTGTGAAATATTTAAAATCGAATCTTTTAGCAAGTTGGAAATATACTATATAATATTAAATATGGTCACCATGTAGCACAATGGACCACTAACATGTTTGCTAGAACTAAAAATAGTACTATTTTCTGTCTAACTGAAACTTTGAATCCGGTGACCAACATCTTCTCTTTCCCCATCTCCAGACTCCAGCCAGGGATAATCACCATTCTATTCTTTGTTTCCATGAGTTCAAATTTTTAATTTTTGCATTTCTGAGACTACAATAAATATATGGTTATTAACTATAGTTATCGTGTTATACAAGAGATCTCTTGAACTTATTCCTCCTACCTAACTGAAATTTTATATCCCTTGACCAACATTTTCTCAACTCCCTTTCTTCCCACTGTCCTAGCCCTGGCAACCACCTTTCTACTCCCTACTTCTATGAGTTTAACTATTTTAGATTCCACATATAAGTGAGAACACACTCTCTGTGCCTGGCTTGTTTCACTTAACATCATGGCCTCCAAAGTCATCCATATTGAAGGAAATAACAGGATTTCCTTCTTTTTATGGATAAATAGTATTACATTGTACAAATATACTACATTTTCTTTATTCAATCATCTGTTGATGGACACTAAAATTAATTTCATATCTTGGTTGTTATTCATAATGCAAAATAAACATGGGAGAATAGATATCTCTTTGACATACCAATGTAATTTCCTTTGGATATATACCCACTAGTGAGATTGCTGGATCATATGGTAATTTTATTTTTAGTTTTTTGGAGAAACCTTCATACTGTTCTCCATAATGGTTAATTTACCTCCACATCAACAGTGTACAAGGGTTTTTTTTTTCTTTCACATTCTTGCCAACACTTGTTATCTTTCTTTTTTGATAATAGCTATTCCAACAGGCATAAGGTGGTATCTCGTTGTGGTTTTAATTTACATTCTTCCAATGATTAGTTATGCTGAACATTTTTTTATATTCCTATTTGCCATTTGTGTGTCTTCTTTTGAGCAATGTCTATTTTGGCCTTTTGTCCATTTTTAATTGGATTGCTTCCTTGCTATTTTAAAACATATTTTGGATATTAACTGACCCTTTTTCTGATATATGGATTGCAAATATTTTCTCCCATTCCACAGGTCGTCTCTGTTGACTTTTTTTCCCTTGGCAGTGCAAAAAACTTGGTTTGATGTACTACATTTGTCTATTTTTGCGTTTGTTGCCTGTGCTTTCAGGTTTATATCCAAAAAAATTATTACACAGACCAATGTTATAGAGACGTTCCCCTATGTTTTCTTCTAGTAGTTTTACAATTTCAGGTCTTTTGTTTAAGTCTTTAATCAATTTGGAGTTTATGTTTGTATATGGTGTGAGATAAGGGCCTAATTTCATTCTTCTGCATGTGTATATGCAGCTTTTCCAACATCATTTATTGAAGGGGCAGTCTTTTCCCCATTAGTGTTCTAGATAACTAGGTCAACAATGAGTTGGTTGTAAATAAATGAATTTGTTTCTGGGCTCTCTAGTGTGTTCCATTGGACTATGTATCTGTTTTGATGCCACTACGCACTGTCTGATTACTCTGGCTTTGCAGCATATTTTGAAGTCAGGTAGTGTGATGTCTGTAGCTTTGTTTTTCTTTTTTTGTTTGTTTGAGACAATGTTTCACTCTTATTGCCCAAGATGGAGTGCGATGGTGTGATCTCGGCTCACTGAAATCTCCGCCTCCTAGGTTAAAGCGATTCTCCTACCTCAGCCTCTCAGGTAGCTGAAACTACAGGCATGCGCCAACATGCCCAGCTAATTTTTGTATTTTTAGTAAAGACAGGGTTTCGCCATGTTGGCCAGGTTGGTCTCGAACTCCTGACCTCAGGTGATCTGCCCGCCTCAGCCTCCTAAACTGCTGGGATTACAGGCATGAGCCACTGAGACTGGCCTGCTTTGTTTCTGTTGTTTTTTGTGGGTTTTTTGTTTTTGTTCAAGATTCCTTTAGCTGTTTGGGGTCTTTTGTGGTTTTATGCAAATTTTAGGATTATTTTTCTGTTTTTATATAAAATGTCATTAGAATTTTGATTGAGATAACATTGAATCTATAGATCATTTTGAATAGTATGGACATTTTAACAATATGAATTCTTCCAATTCATGAACATGGAGTATCTTCCCATTCACTTATGTCTTCAATTTATTTCATGAATGTTTTATAGCTTTCAGTGTACAGGTCTTTCACTTTTCATTAAAATTTATTTCTACGTATTTTATTGTTTTTTTCTTAGCTATTGTAAATGAGATTGTTTTCCTGATTTCTTTTTCAGATAGTTAGCTGTTAGTATCTACAAATGGTATTTATTTTCGCATGTTGATTTTGTCTTCTGTAACTTTACAGAATTTGTTTCTTAGTTCTAACAGTTTTTTTGGTAGATTTTTTTTCTTTTTTATTATACTTCAAGTTCTAGGGTACATGTGCACAATGTGCAGGTTTGTTACATATGTATACATGTGCCATGTTGGTGTGCTGCACCCATTGACTCATCATTTACATTAGGTATATCTCCTAATGCTATCTGTCCCCCTCCCCCAACCCCACAACAGGCCCCGGTGTGTGATATTCCCCTTCCTGTGTCCAAGTGTTCTCTAAGGTTTTCTATATGTAAGATCATGTCATCTACAAACAAAGACAATTTAACTCTTCCTTTCCAATTTGGATGCCTTTTTTTTTTCTCTTACCTAATTGCCCTGGCTAGAACCTTTTCTTAGAGGTGAAAAGTGGGCATCTTTGTGTTGTGCCTGATCTTAGACTAAAATTTTTCAAACTTCCCCCGTTGAGTATGCTGTTAGCTATGTTTGTCATATATGACCTTTATCGTGTTGGGGTACATTCCTCTATATCTACTTTCTTGAGAGTTGTTTTGTTTTTGTTTTTGTTTTTTTATCATAAGAAGGTGTTGAATATTGTCAAAAATTTGTTGGCATTGATTGAGGTGATTATATGTTTTATCTCCTTTATTCTGTTAATGTGTTATATCACATTTATAGGGTTGCGTTTAACTCTTCTTGCATCCCTAGGATAAAGTCACCTGATCATTGTAAACACTGTGCTGTTGAATTTAATGTGCTATTCAGTTCAGTTTGTTAGTATTTTGTTGAGGATTTTTACACATATGTTCATCAGGGATACTGCCTTGTAATTTTCTTTTTTTTGTAGTGTTCTCATCTGGCTCTAACCTCATAATACTGGCCTCATAAAAGAGTTTGGATGTATTCCCTCGTCTTCAATTTCGTGAAAATGTTTGAGAAGGATGGGTAATAATAATGGGTAGCATCTCTAGATGTTTGATGTTTGGTGGCACTCAACAGTGAAGCCATAAGATTCTAAGGTTTTCTTTGATAGGAAGCTTTTTATTACTGATTTTATCTCCTTATTCATATCGATCTGTTCAGATTTTCTATTTCTTTATGTTTCAGTCTTGGTAAGTTGTATGTTTACCCGTTTCTTCTAATTTATTTAATTATTGTTGTATAATTGTTCATAGTAGTCTCTTTAGCCTTTGTATTTCTGTTGTATGAATTGTAATATCCTGATTTTCACTTTTTATTTATTTGGGTCTTCTCGCAGAAAATAAATTTTTTAATGGCAACCATTTGTTTCAAAATGATATGTTATAATAAACATGCATCTTATATACTTTGTCAATGCAGATAATTCATTTCATTAACAAGAATATTTTACAATGAGGTAATATAAGTAAATATGATTATATTACTAGATGTGGCCAAAAATTTTCCACTTACTTTATTACAGGAGATATTATTAGAATTGTTAAGTGACTTTATCACAAGTTACTAGGCTCTGAATGTAACACGTTATATTAATAGTATAATGGTGACACATTTTCCAAATTTATATTTATATTTACCATTTATATATAACTCATATTTACCATTGATATAAAAGGTAAAGCCTTTGAAAGAAACACTTCCCTAACCCAATAAAAAATTTCTTGAAGCACTACATCTAAGGTTGAATTTCATTAATTACCTTCCCAAATCTCTAAGAGAATTCCAAGTGTGTTACATAATGGTCAATCTATTTTAATCAACATTTGTAATGACATGTCAATGTAATTAAAGACATAAAACAATCCTTGAAATTGCCAATGTGACCTATATTGAAATACAAATTTAACACTAGGTTGAAAGGTTCAATGTTTGACTATTTGTTCTTTCAATGTATACTAGTACTACTACTACTGATGATGATGATGATGATAATAATGATAATAAAGCCTTCACAGACTTCATGGTTCACAAAATATATTCTCATATTGTGTTCTTTTCTGAATGATTGTGAAGACTGTGCTTTATGCCCAGCACTATTTTCCACTTAATAATGCCTCAGATTTGACCAGTGCCTCTTTCAAAATTAATCATGTTAACTCTGATACTACCTGGAAGATCTGTTCCTCTTCTTATTTTTCTTGGCAGTTCATAAATAATCTGCATCATTCACAATTGCCTCTCAGTATGTCCTTTCTGTGTTACTTTTCAAATTTCTAGTTGTAACATCTGTTTCAGCCCCCCTCACAGCAATTGTTTGGGATTCTAGCATTCATCACTTATTGTGCATACCAGTTGGACCACGTATAGGAAGCCTTGTTTTCAGGAATTTAAGCTGGCTGTGGTCCAGCACTCTCTTGATTATAGTATCTCCTGACTTTAGAATTGACTTTAACTATGGCTAAGCAGGAATAAAGTTAATTAGATAATGTAATATACAATGGGAGGAAATAAACTTGGTGGGAAACTATTTCAAAATACTTTTAAACTTTTCAGAAAAATTTAAAATGTTTTACTCAAAAGAATCACTAGGGGAAAAAAAATCTAGATTTAAGACAAATGCAGAAATCAAGCTATAAAATATTTAGAGTCAGCGCTTAGCCAAGAATTGATTCAAGGTAAATTAAACTTAAAAAAAAAAGCTTGAAGGAGGAAACTATAAACGATGTGTCTTCTGAGGCAGTAAGGGAAATATTTTTACTTATGAGGAATTGGATAATCTTGGGTTGGTCACAAGCTTGTGAGTTTTCATTATTATTTTTTTGTGATCTGGATAGGAGAGGTCATGGTTGTACGAATTGTTTGGAAGTCACTTAAAATAGGTTGTATGTCTTTGGTAAATAATTAGGACTAGAGAGTGGAAAGTTAATGTATTCTATCTAATTAGTCTAAATTAGAGCAGGCAGTAGTGATAAACTGAAAGCCTGCCAGGAATCTCTGCATCCTCTGAATCAAACTCTAGAAGCATAAGACACACCATAGGAACTTGTAAAAATGCAGATTCTTAGGCTCCACCTCCGATTCTTATACAGAAGATTTGGGATGACAATCTAAAATCTGAATATTGGATTTTGAGACAGATGTTCCATGGAACACACTTTTAAAAAACACTGCTAACTTCTATGATAAATTTATCATTTTCTATTAAAACAAGAAAAAGAGCTTGTTTGAAGAGTAAAATCAATAAAAATTACTATGAAATGTGAAATGTGAATTTGCCTTATTTACAAAAATTGCCAGTTTTGCATGCAAAGCAGCAGTGCTTCAAGTATTTACAAACAGACATTTGCATACATTGTGTAGTAGATACACTGTTTCTTTAATCGTTGATGTTTAGTGTTAGAACCATTGAGACAAATTCTAATATGTACAAATATGGCATGGGCATGGCCACAGAGTTGAATGTAGACTCTGGTGACAGGCCACCTGCGTTCAAATCCTGTACTATCACATAATAGATGTGTGGACTTGTATAAGTTCCTTAACCTCTTTGTGCCTCTTAGATTTCTTATCTGTAAAATGAGAATGATAATACTTTATATAGACTATTGAGGAGAGCAAAGTATTTCATATGTATAAAATGTTTAGAAACTTTTCTAGACTATCATAAGCCCTCAATGAACTTGTTAGTTATCCAGTAGGTTACTGCTAAAATAAATTCAACTGATAAGACTACAGTAACATATTTGGGATTAACTGAAAACATTATTGCTTAGCCTAAAATGTCAATGCTTAAGGAGAATAAAGTAAAGAGAATAAAGCTAAAATTAGAGTAAAGCCTCCACTCTGATCTTAAGCACTATCTCCCCAGTTGCTTACTAGTGTATTTTCTAAGTTAGATTTTTTTAAATTATTGTTTGTTCTATTTTTAAGAGAGAAGACAGAATTGACTGGAAATAATTTAGGGATACTAGAACAAACTTCTAATTTGCTTCCTTTCTGTAGAATCCATGTTTCTCCTGTTCTCTGTTCTTCTCCCCACTGTTGTTTTTTCGTGAGGCCATAGTGAAATCAGAAATTATTTTCACCTTTACCCTCTTCTTTCCTATATTCAAAACCAGTACAATTTTTGTATAATTTGACTCATAGTAAAACAGAAAAACTCAAAATTCACAAAACAATGTTTGTCTACCTTTTGGCTATGGATCCAAGGAAGAAATTAGAAAAGCAAAGATTCTGAGGCTCTGTGTCTTAGCGAAAATGGCTGACCATCATCACTTGGACTTGGTGGTAGAGTGTCCAGCTAGTAAGCCATACTGGACCCACAGAGAGGATGTTCTTTATTAGAATGCATATCGATCATCGGCAAAGCTCCAGTTTTGGAGCTAGGGTCTGACACAAGATTTCACATCATGGAGAAAGTCTAAGGAGAAGAGTGCTTAGATATGAAGGCAAGATTCAGAGTGAGGTAACGGATTAAAACTCAGGAAAAGAAATCAGCCTCTCTTTTAACAACATAAGGCAGCAGGAAGATCAATAACAAAAACCCACAGCAGTCATCTGTGGATCATGGGATTCCAGATATGGCAGAGGAGCCCAGTGGTAAGCCCAGTTGTGTGAGGCATCTACAGCTGTTGAAAACTTCCTGCTTGAATCTGAATTGGCTCAGAAACTAGCAAAATAGAGCCTCCAGTGAACCTTTCAAATAATAGGTGGGTCTAGTGAATTTTGTTGAATTGAATAAAATACAAGATCATTTCTTCAGTGTCACACTGCTGTGCCATATTGTGATTCAGGAGATAACAAATTGGTCTTGCTGAGTAGAACAGCAAATGAATCTTGGAGAGGATATTGCCAGTGAAGAGCTACACATGGAGATAATGAATCACAAATGAAAGGGTTACCTGCAACTGGACAACATGTGTTTTATGCTATATAACTTCCACTGGTTTTAAGAACTGCTTTGTGTTGTTTAATAGAATAATATTTAATCTTTTTAATTAACTAAAACAAATTACTGAAGTTTTCTAAAAGAGAAAATGCATTGTAAACATTATTTGTTAGGATGGACATAAAATACAAAAATAAGATTGTTGCCCCAAAGACTTTTATTCTAAGCCTTGTACTTTAGATAGCTTGTTTCATTTTAATTTCATATCAGTTCAGTGTCAACGCTTATCATTTTCTTAGGGCATAACAGTTCTCACATACAAAGAAAATGTGCATTATAATAAAATGGAAAATAACTCTAAAATGACATCTTGGATGTGCTAGAGATCTTTCTTTGCTTTCCTGATTTCTTTCTCAATATTTAATATTTTTCTAAAACCTATTCTTTTGTACTAACTTAGTACCTAGAAAAATAATTTTGACTATAACAATTCAAGAAAAGCACTAAACTTTATGATATATTGCTGCAGGACTTGTCTCTTGGCAAGAAGCAGGAGTGGTTGGCATTAATGAGAGCATGACAGTTCTGAAAGAAAGCCAGCTTATGGTATTATGAATCATATAGCTCTAAAACATTTATAAATGAATGAAAAGGCTTGGAGCTGACATGAATTATGAGTCTCATTATGGCACTGTAATTTCTCCAGCAATGCCTCAGAGGGGCATGACACCTCCCAAGAAAAGTTGTAAGGCTTCCATTATATAATTTTTTCTGCTAGTTGCCTATGGTCAAGGTGGAATAGGTCTGTATCTCTGGGGTACACATGGCAACATATCTCTACATGTAAATGTTTCCATGGTAAAAATCCATCAAGACTCCTTTCTTCAAACATTACCGCTGACCTTCAAGAAATAATACCAGTCCCTAGCAAGAAGACTTCCAATCTTTCCATTTCTCTAAGCAGCATTCAGATAGGCTATAATGCACCTCTTGTTTTCCATTCACACAAGCTGGCAAAAACTCAGTAACATTAACAAAGATAGTTCCTAGGGAAAAGAAGCACAGATTGTTTACTTAATTATAAGATTTTTGAAAGGGAATAAAAAGTAGGATGAACTACTGATCAGTGCAAATATAATGCACTGATATATAGTGCTCTTAGCATTAGCACATTCAAGATTTTTGCCATCTTAAAGCAGCTCAGGCTAACAAAACTTCACTTATAGAGTGAATTGGGGAAAAGGCTATTTAAAATAACTAGAAGTTTGCATTATGAATCATTTCCATGAAATTTTTGTATTATTTTCAAATAAAAAGGCTTATCAAAACATGAATTTAAGCAATAGCAAGCCTCTTCACTGTCAGATTTTCCATTACATTTTTACGTGCAAATATATATTTCTAAAATAACTGAAAACTATTAGAAAAATATTTCTAAAATAACTTAAATTGGGTGTTTACATGGTAAGAACCCCTCCACACATCCTTTTCTGTATCTTTCTATTTATCTATCATCTCCCACCCACTGTGATTAAGAGAAATATAGAATTACTATGATTCTAGTTTGTGACAGGGAAACTGCTATAGGTTGTTAAATTTCTGTTCCTTTTTCATCTTAGGTTGAGAGGTAGACTTTAGATTGCAGCCTCCCTTACAGTGGGGTGGGGTCATATGACTGAGGTCTGGTCCATGAACATGAGTAAAGGTGATGTTTGCCACTTAGAGTCCTGGTATATAAGAATATCCTGGGTAATACTTTTTGCTCACTCTCTTGCCTCACCAGGTGAACAAGAGCTGTCAAAAGACTCTAAGACCTTAGGAAATGGGAAAGCTACCAGGTCAAAAGGATCCTATCCCCTGAATAACTGTACAGCTCTTTGCTGGTCCTCACTGGATGTAATGTAACTGATAAATAAACGTTTCTTATGTTAAACCACTGAGATTTAGGAATTATTTGCAACAGTTGTTAGCCTACCCTGACAAATTAATACCAAACATAGTATTCCTATGTAAAAATGTATGAAAATATGAACTTAAAATATTCCTCCTGTTTAAGACACAGACCAAAATTGAATATGTATTTTCCTTTCTTCCTTATCTATGTTTTATAGGAATGTATTCTCAGAGATCTGTAGATTCTATTTATTAAAAATTAGTGTTGTTAAAAAAAAACTGTTGGATTGAATAAAGAAATTGTTAGAAAAAAATCACATTCAGGAACGTGGTCTTGATTGATACCTAGCGGTACAGATCCAATTATTATTTGGATATGATCTTCCTTCACTTTAGTTATCCCTGAGTCCTAGTTTTCTACTGCTGCCTCAGTCTCTGTCTTCTAATCCCATTATTATTCCAAAGCATTAATATTCCATATCTGACTGCACACCACCAGAATAGCCCTGTTTTCCTTTTTCCCTTTCCTTTCTACTGTAAGTGGAAAAGAACTTATTTTGCTGAATGATGGCTACAATTATTGTGTGTGGCTTAGCATGTTCATTTGTATTTGCTACACTAATCAGACTAATTTGTAGTCCACAGAATATGGAAGGTTTTATTTTTTGAGATGATTAATACCTACATTTTCTTTTTCTCTGTGTGTCTTATCAGTATAGTGGATCTAAATTCCTTGTAGCAGCCACAAAAGTAGATAAAGAGCAAAATAACATTTTAACTCTGAAAATTGCCATAGAATATAAAGTTCCTTTTAGTACATTTAAACCACAAGGCACGAATTTATAAAGCACATCTGTGTTTTAAGGAACGCACCTATAATATCCTTAATAATTTAATAAAATTAAAGTAGTGTCATATTCTCAAATCATGGTTTCCTACACTTTTCTTTAGGAAGAACTCTACTTGCTTTCCAGTAATATTTACATCTCCCTAAAATTCATATATTGATGTCTTAATTCCTATTACCTCAGTATGTGACCTTACTTGTGGAGTCATTACAGATGTAGGTAGTTAAGATGAAGTCATACTGAAATAGGATGGGCCCCTAATCCAGTATTACTTGTGTCCTTATGAAAAAGGAAAAATTGGAGACAGACACACACAGGGAGAATGCCAAGCAAACACAAAGGCAGAGATCAGGTGAGAGATAGCAAAGATTGACAGCAAACCACCAGGAGTTGGGAGACAGGCACAGAACAGATTTTCCCTCACACCTCTCAGAGTGACCAAGCTTGATGATGCCTTGGTCTCAGATTTTTAGCCTCCAGAACTATGACATAACAAATTTCTGTTGTTTAAGCCACCCAATTTGTGGTACTTTGTTTTGGCAGTTGGAGCAAATAAATACACATTAAAACCAAGAGTCCTGGGCCCAACACACTCACTGTGACTGTGCTATCAGAGTTATTCCTAAGACCCCCTAAAATACAAAAACAAAACAAACAACAACAAAAACAGTGAATGACCTTGGTAGGCCCACACTCTGGGTATCCTAGCCTTTTGGGGAAGAATGATATAATATGATATGGTGGACTTATGTAGATACAATTGTCTAACATCTCCCATTTACTAAGGGCCATCTGCATGCTACCAATTGTTCAGGAAGTATGGAATTAGAAAAACTAAGATGTCTGCCCTCATAGAGCTAGCAAAAGGAAGACAAATAATAAACAAGTAAAAAAATGAATAAAGATAACTTTTAAAACAGTAAGAACAGTGAATATAACAGGAATAACATGACAGTGACTGGAGTGTTTCAAGGAGAATTGTCAGAAAAGACCTGTGTATGGAGGAAACATCTGACTGGAGGCCTGAATGATGAGATGGGGCCAATTGTGAAAGGCCAGAGCAAGAACATTCCAGGCAGAGGAAATGAGGAGTAGCAAGGCTCTAAGGAAGACACACACTAGGTACTCCAGGAACATGAAGAAGACTCTGTGGCAGATCTCAGTGAGTGGGAGGGGAGGAATATAAGCTGAAGTTTAAGAGGCAGTTGTCACTTTTGTTGAGCTATGGCATACAGATTGGATTTTATTCAAAGGATATCAGGCAAAACCCACCGCCGATATTCAACGTGGGTTCTTTTCTATTTCCCTAAGTGTCGGCTGGTCTGGGAAATAAAGGGAAAGAGCACAAAAGAGAAATTTTAAAGCTGGGTGTCCGGGGCAGACATCACATGTCAGCAGGTTCCATTATGCTCCCTGAGCCGTAAAACCAGCTAGTTTTTATTAGCAATTTTCAAAAGGGGAGGCAGTGTACGAATAGGGTGTGGTTCACAGAGATCATATGCTTCACAAGGTAATAAAATATCACAAAGGAAATGGAGGCAGGGCGAGATCACAGGACCACAGGATGGGGAGAAATTAAAATTGCTA